>NC_135216.1:26464044-26481544 GCF_052324685.1 Brachyhypopomus gauderio
AGCCCTGGTGGGTTGTGATTGGGTGTGAAGTGCGGGGCACAGAAGGCGTGGGCTGGAGGAGGTGATGATTCACCAAGGAGAGATGACTCAGAGACACGTCTATTCACAGAGGAGGGAAAACGAAGAGCTGATCCTGCGTGTGCATCAGGGTGTGTGTGTGTGTGTGTGTGTGTGTGTGTGTGCGTGCGTGCGTGCGTCAGGGTGAGAGTTTGTGTGTGTGTATACGTGCGTGTGTGCGTCAGGGCCAGTATGTGTGTGTGTGTGCGTCAGGGCGAGTGTTTGTGTGTGTGTATACGTGCGTGTGTGCGTCAGGGCCAGTATGTATGTATGTGTGTGTGTGTGTGTGTGTGTGTGTGTGTGTGTGCGTGTGTGCGTCAGGGCCAGTGTGTGTGTGTGTGCGTATGTGTGTGTATGTGCATGCGTGTGTGCATCAGGGCGAGTGTGTGTGTGTATACGTGCGTGTGTGGGTCAGGGCCAGTGTGTGTGTGTGCATCAGGTGAGTGTGTGTGTGTGTGTGTGTGTGTGTGTGTGTGTGTGTGTGTGTGTGTGTGTGTGTGTGCGCGCATCAGGGTGTGTGTGTGTGTGTGTGTGTGTGTCTACTGCAGTGGCATGAGGACACAGGATGAATGCTAATGCTTTGCTCTTTTGAAAAAATTTCTCAATGATCTCAGGGAGGAGAGGGAGGGGGATCTCTCTCTCTCTCTCTCTCTTTCATAATCTCTCCCTCCCTCATTCATTCTCTCTCTCCAACTCATTCACTTTCTACCCCTCATTCATTCGCTCTCTCTCCCCTCCTCCCTCCTGCACACAAGTGTGTGTGTGAGTGTGTGTGTGTTTTTGCAGGGTCTGTATCAAGACCAGCATCACACCCTACTGTGAGCTGACTTAGCCAGGTCCTTATGTTATGCAAATCATTGCGCACCAACACACAAGCCTGATTCTCTGCAGTAATGCTGTCATTACCATACATTATAGTACACAGAGAAAACACACACACACACAGACATACATAAATGTGTCTGACATTCGTATAAAACACAATACTAGTAGCAAATGCAAGGAGACTGGACCACACTGGGTTACAAATTAAATGCAGGTATGGATGAAATTTCACTGTTAATGTGGATCGTCCGTGTAAAGCATGTTATTGGCTGTGAAAAGCATCCAGCGTGAGTCTGGAAATCACAGCTTGTTACGTCTCCCACAAAGATGCGCTAGTGGGGACCAGTCACGAAAACCAGCACTGCAGGAACGTCTGATTGATGTCTGATAGATGTCTGATAGATGTCTGATAGATGTGATTTACTGCACTTCCCACTGTGAAGTGCTACGTTTGTACTCGGCTCCCCGCTGAAGGTGCAATTCGTCAGCTGATCTGAGAACAGCTCCTCCTGGTCATATTCTAGCCCTACCCATGATGCATCACTATAAAAAAATACCTACTGGACTGGGACAAAGAGGAGGAGAGATAAGAATGTCATTCGTAAGCAGTGAACAACCTTTGGCAACCTATTAATTCTCAAATTGTGTTCTTTCTCTCTCTTCCTGTCTCTCTCTCTCTCTCTCTCTCTCCCTCCCTCTCAGTTCCCTCTTCTCTGTCTTCCCCCCCACCCACCACACGTTGCAGAGGGGTGAGTCACCAGCTGCCAGGGCAGGAAAGTGCTGTTCTTTCAAGGAGTGAGGGGGTGTGAACCACTCCCCCAGCTCTGCGCAGCCTCTGAGAGGAATCCCACTCCATTCTGCCCCCGAGGGCACTACAGAACACGCCCCTGCCCCCACCGAACCCGCCCCCACGGACCCCTGCAGAACCAGCCACTTCCATCACCCGGACCGCACCGTCCGACAGCCCGACGCTGACCCAACGCTGCTGCCCGTGTGTGGCGTGACCGACTGCTCTGACCATCTCCAGAGGGAGGGGGAGTTCTGGTGCGTGGCAGGTCCACAGAAGCACCGAGTCGAAAGGGTTTAAGAACGGAGAGTGACGGTACCACCTGCAGAACCCACCCGCACAGTCCACGCTCTGCTCTCTGCCAAAGGGCAGGTGAGCACGACAAACCCTGCCATCCAGAGATCTGAATACAGCTTGATTTGAATACGAGTGCGAGAGCTGTTTCTGGCAAGAGTCAACAGTTTCACTGTGGAATTCCATTGGTGAGGAAGATTTTTCAGAAAAGACCTAATTGTACGAGACGCGCAGGACATGAATTTTCAGACAAAAATGCACGACAGTTCTTTGGCAAGCCTCTTGTTTTTTATGTATACCTAACAAATAATACATATTCCTTTGACTTCTCCCTTTCCATTCACATGTGAAACACTCTGATGACACATGTGAGAGGCAGCAGAGGGTGTTGGGGCCGTGTGCTGTGTTAACGTCAGGGTCTCTTTAAAGAGGGTGTTGGGGCCGTGTGCTGTGTTAACATCAGGGTCTCTTTAAAGAGGGTGTTGGGGCCGTGTGCTGTGTTAACGTCAGGGTCTCTTTAAAGAGGGTGTTGGGGCCGTGTGCTGTGTTAACGTCAGGGTCTCTTTAAAGAGGGTGTTGGGACCGTGTGCTGTGTTAACGTCAGGGTCTCTTTAAAGAGGGTGTTGGGGCCGTATGCTGTGTTAACGTCAGGGTCTCTTTAAAGAGGACAGTGCTGTGAGTGATGCTTGTGGGAGTACAGAGTACTGCCTATACTGTGTCTGTATACAGTATTCACTGTAGAGAGTGTGGCTGTATAGAGTACTCTGACTGAGGGTATAGAGTACTCACTACATTGACTGTGTCTGTATAGAGTACTCCCACCATTGACTGTGTCTGTATAGAGTACTCACTACATTGACTGTGTCTGTATAGATTACTCGCACCATTGACTGTGTCTGTATAGAGTACTCGCTACATAGACTGTGTCTGTATAGAGTATTCGCTACATTGACTGTGTCTGTATAGAATACTCGCACCATTAACTGTGTCTGTATAGATTACTCGCACCATTGACTGTGTCTGTATAAAGTACTCCCACCATTGACTGTGTCTGTATAGAGTACTCACTACATTGACTGTGTCTGTATAGATTACTCGCACCATTGACTGTGTCTGTATAGAGTACTCGCTACATAGACTGTGTCTGTATAGAGTACTCGCTACATTGACTGTGTCTGTATAGAATACTCGCACCATTGACTGTGTCTGTATAGATTACTCGCACCATTGACTGTGTCTGTATAAAGTACTCGCTACATAGACTGTGTCTGTATAGAGTACTCGCTACATTGACTGTGTCTGTATAGAGTACTCGCTACATTGACTGTGTCTGTATAGAGTACTCGCTACATTGACTGTGTCTGTATAGAGTATTCGCTACATTGACTGTGTCTGTATAGACTACTCACTACACTGACTGTGTCTGTATAGAGTACTCACTACATTGACTGTGTCTGTATAGAGTACTTGCTACATAGACTGTGTCTGTATAGAGTACTCGCTACATTGGCTGTGTCTGTATAGAGTACTCACTACACTGACTGTCTGTATAGACTACTCACTACATTGTGTCTGTATAGAGTACTCGCTACATAGACTGTGTCTGTATAGAGTACTCGCTACATTGACTGTTTCTGTATAGAGTACTCACTACACTGACTGTGTCTGTATAGAGTACTCGCTACATTGACTGTGTCCGTATAGACTACTCGCTACATTGACTGTGTCTGTATAGACTACTCACTACACTGACTGTGTCCGTATAGAGTACTCGCTACATTGACTGTGTCCGTATAGACTACTCGCTACATTGACTGTGTCCGTATAGAGTACTCACTACACTGACTGTCTGTATAGACTACTCACTACATTGTGTCTGTATAGAGTACTCGCTACATAGACTGTGTCTGTATAGAGTACTCGCTACATTGACTGTTTCTGTATAGAGTACTCGCTACACTGACTGTGTCTGTATAGAGTACTCGCTACATTGACTGTGTCCGTATAGAGTACTCGCTACATTGACTGTCTGTATAGACTACTCGCTACATTGACTGTGTCTGTATAGACTACTCGCTACATTGACTGTTTCTGTATAGAGTACTCGCTACACTGACTGTGTCTGTATAGAGTACTCGCTACATTGACTGTGTCCGTATAGAGTACTCGCTACACTGACTGTCTGTATAGACTACTCGCTACATTGACAGTGTCTGTATAGATTACTCGCACCATTGACTGTGTCTGTATAGACTACTCGCTACATTGACTGTGTCTGTATAGAGTACTCGCTACATTGACTGTGTCTGTATAGAGTACTCGCTACAATGACTGTGTCTGTATAGACTACTCGCTACATTGACTGTGTCTGTATAGACTACTCGCTACATTGACTGTGTCTGTATAGACTACTCACTACATTGACTGTGTCTGTATAGACTACTCACTACACTGATTGTCTGTATAGACTACTCGCTACATTGACTGTGGCCCCTTTTATCAGCACACGCCCTACGTGTCTGGACACGCCCCTTAACCTTCAGCAAATGTTCAAGGTGTTAGAACATGGCCAATATAACATGTGCACGTGGCCATTATGCAATAAACATGCCAATAAAAGAGACAGAAGGCAGACAGAAGGGCTAAATACAGGAGGAGGTCTTGCGTCTCACCCCTGAACCTGTACAGACATGCTTTACTCCAAGCTGCCCAGTAGTTTGTATTTTGGCATTTTTATATATTTCTTATGTGGCATCCAGTAAGGAGTTGCAACTTGTACAATGACAAAGACGTTTCTATTCTGATTCAGTAACAAAGGACAATTACAGTCATGGTAAATGTGTTGAGAGTTGGAGAAAGTGCTGCAGATGCATTGAGAGACAGCAGGAGTGCTGAGAGGCTGAGAGGACTACGGGCCAGACGCCAGACCGCCGTGTCTTCACCGGCTGCTCCACCAGGGACCAGAACACTGCTAAACCTCCAATCACATTCTTAACATTTTGTACTGAAACATATGGAGCTATTAAAATATCAGGGTATAGAACATTTTTTTTGTAATAAACTATTAAAATTTTTAAGAAGCTTTCTTACCTGCCCATACAGGGAACTCTCTTCATCGCATTCCTTCAACTCAATGGCTTCGTCTTCATCCTCCTCCTCCTCCTCCAGGTCACTTTCTGTGCTCTCGCCCTTAAGTGGGGCTACGTGTTCTGAAGGGGGCGTGGTCTCACCGGAGCTTTCCTTGTGTAGCCCCTCCCTCACATTCTCGGGGCCCTCCCCTCTCTCCTCTAGCATCTCTGCGGTCTCCGTAAGCTCCTCCTCCGTCTCCTCTGGGTGGGTGGGAGGCTGTCGTGGGAGCTCCGCCCCTTTGGAGAGGATCTAATCGAAAAGCAGGGCTCGGTAAGCAGCCAAACACCAGACCAGACACCAAACCCCAGCTGTAGCGTCCCGATGGCGCCCCCTACCTTGTTGAGCTGGTAGTGCTTCTGCTTCTCCAGGAAGTGCTGGTGCTGTTGCTGCATGACGAGGTGCTGGAGGGCCTGGGGCGTCTGGGGGAGCGGCGCCGACTGGGTTCGGGCCAGCGGCCGGTGCCGGGGGAGCTTGCTGACCGTCCGCATGCTGTTGGACACCCGCTCGCCCGTCACCAGCGGCGACTGCCCGTACATTGGCACTGCGGGGGGAGGGGAGAGATGGAGGAGGTCAGGGGGTATAACAGGTACTGTGTGTGTGTGTGTGTGTGTGTGTGTGTGTGTGTGTGTGTGTGTGTGTGTGTCCACACCTGCGAGCAGGGCACTCTGCTGGCGTGCCTGCTCCAGTAGCAGGACGTGCTGCAGCAGGGAGGAGTGGCTGCCGTGGGTGTTGGGGGCTGCGGGGGCCTCGGTGTCGAGGGCCGCCCCGGGCGGAAGGCACGCCGGCAGGGACGAGGTGCTCACAAACTTCCCGGTCAGGGCCCCACCCTGACGCATGGACTGGATGGCTTGTCTCTCGGCCTCCTGCTGAGGAGTCAGTTTCTGAGGGGCCTGTGAGCCGAGGAGAGATGGAGGGGAAGAGAGAGAGAGAGAGAGAGAGAGAGAGAGAGAGAGAGAGAGAGAGAGGAGAGAGAGAGGGCAGACAGAAGGGAAGGATGAAGTTCTTCCTGTCTGCTGAGTGAAGACCGTGTGGGTGGGGGCACTGGGGGGGGGGGGGGGGGGGGGGGGGGGGCAGGCTGGTGTCTCACCGTGATGTGTGCGGTTGCAGGAAGGCCCAGGGAGATGTTGGGCAGAGACGGAGAGGTGTACAGACTGAGAGGGCTCGCCGTTCCATCTGCATTCAGAGACTGGTGGTAGGGACCGCAGCTGCTGTGGACATGGACACACACACAGAGAGAAAGACAGACAGACAGAGAGATAGGGAGGGAGGGAGAGGGGGAGGGAGAGAGAGGGAGGGGGAGGGAGAGAGAGAGGGGGAGGGAGAGAGAGGGAGGGAGGTGTGGGTATTGGACAGGAAGAAAGGAGTTTTGAGTTCCAAGCTGAAATTATGAGATTCTGTCAGAAATTCTGAGATTCAGAAACTCTTCCCAAGTTCTGATCTGAGGCCAGTTGCCTCTATGACCATGATAAATTCAAACGCAATGTGACACAAAGCGCACTATGAACAGGAAATCCCACAAATGCACACGCCTACTCCAAATAGACAGACCAGTTTCAGCTTTCAGGGGTTTTGTCTTTAAAATTTTAAATGTATACGTGCAGCTCAGGATAACTCCCATAGTCTGGGCTGCAGAGGGGGCGGGTGTAGTGTGGGGGTGAGGAGAGGGGGCGGGTGTAGTGTGGGGGTGAGGAGAGGGGGCGGGTGTAGTGTGGGGGTGAGGAGATGGGGCGGGTGAAGTGTGGGGGTGAGGAGATGGGGCGGGTGTAGTGTGGGGGTGAGGAGAGGGGGCGGGTGTAGTGTGGGGGTGAGGAGAGGGGGCGGGTGTAGTGTGGGGGTGAGGAGAGGGGGCGGGTGTAGTGTGGGGGTGAGGAGAGGGGGCGGGTGTAGTGTGGGGGTGAGGAGAGGGGGCGGGTGTAGTGTGGGGGTGAGGAGAGGGGGCGGGTGTAGTGTGGGGGTGAGGAGAGGGGGCGGGTGTAGTGTGGGGGTGAGGAGAGGGGGCGGGTGTAGTGTGGGGGTGAGGAGAGGGGGCGGGTGTAGTGTGGGGGTGAGGAGAGGGGGCGGGTGTAGTGTGGGGGTGAGGAGAGGGGGCGGGTGAAGTGTGGGGGTGAGGAGAGGGGGCGGGTGTAGTGTGGGGGTGAGGAGAGGGGGCGGGTGTAGTGTGGGGGTGAGGAGAGGGGGCGGGTGTAGTGTGGGGGTGAGGAGAGGGGGCGGGTGTAGTGTGGGGGTGAGGAGAGGGGGCGGGTGAAGTGTGGGGGTGAGGAGAGGGGGCGGGTGAAGTGTGGGGGTGAGGAGAGGGGGCGGGTGTAGTGTGGGGGTGAGGAGAGGGGGCGGGTGTAGTGTGGGGGTGAGGAGAGGGGGCGGGTGTAGTGTGGGGGTGAGGAGAGGGGGCGGGTGTAGTGTGGGGGTGAGGAGAGGGGGCGGGTGAAGTGTGGGGGTGAGGAGAGGGGGCGGGTGTAGTGTGGGGGTGAGGAGAGGGGGCGGGTGTAGTGTGGGGGTGAGGAGAGGGGGCGGGTGTAGTGTGGGGGTGAGGAGATGGGGCGGGTGTAGTGTGGGGGTGAGGAGAGGGGGCGGGTGTAGTGTGGGAGTGAGGAGAGGGGGCGGGTGTAGTGTGGGGGGTGAGGAGATGGGGCGGGTGTAGTGTGGGGGTGA
Source organism: Brachyhypopomus gauderio (assembly GCF_052324685.1). Classification (NCBI taxonomy): domain Eukaryota; kingdom Metazoa; phylum Chordata; class Actinopteri; order Gymnotiformes; family Hypopomidae; genus Brachyhypopomus; species Brachyhypopomus gauderio. The sequence continues at coordinate 26,471,786 of NC_135216.1, forward strand.
GGAGATGGGGCGGGTGTAGTGTGGGGGTGAGGAGAGGGGGCGGGTGTAGTGTGGGGGTGAGGAGAGGGGGCGGGTGTAGTGTGGGGGTGAGGAGAGGGGGCGGGTGTAGTGTGGGGGTGAGGAGAGGGGGCGGGTGTAGTGTGGGGGTGAGGAGATGGGGCGGGTGTAGTGTGGGGGTGAGGAGATGGGGCAGGTGAAGTGTGGGGGTGAGGAGATGGGGCGGGTGTAGTGTGGGGGTGAGGAGAGGGGTGGGTGTAGTGTGGGGGTGAGGAGATGGGGCGGGTGTAGTGTGGGGGTGAGGAGAGGGGGCGGGTGTAGTGTGGGGGTGAGGAGATGGGGCGGGTGAAGTGTGGGGGTGAGGAGATGGGGCGGGTGTAGTGTGGGGGTGAGGAGAGGGGGCGGGTGTAGTGTGGGGGTGAGGAGATGGGGCGGGTGAAGTGTGGGGGTGAGGAGATGGGGCGGGTGTAGTGTGGGGGTGAGGAGAGGGGGCGGGTGTAGTGTGGGGGTGAGGAGAGGGGGCGGGTGTAGTGTGGGGGTGAGGAGAGGGGGTGGGTGTAGTGTGGGGGTGAGGAGATGGGGCGGGTGAAGTGTGGGGGGTGAGGAGATGGGGCGGGTGTAGTGTGGGGGTGAGGAGATGGGGCGGGTGTAGTGTGGGGGTGAGGAGATGGGGCGGGTGTAGTGTGGGGGTGAGGAGAGGGGGCGGGTGTAGTGTGGGGGTGAGGAGATGGGGCGGGTGAAGTGTGGGGGTGAGGAGATGGGGCGGGTGTAGTGTGGGGGTGAGGAGAGGGGGCGGGTGTAGTGTGGGGGTGAGGAGATGGGGCGGGTGAAGTGTGGGGGTGAGGAGATGGGGCGGGTGTAGTGTGGGGGTGAGGAGAGGGGGCGGGTGTAGTGTGGGGGTGAGGAGAGGGGGCGGGTGTAGTGTGGGGGTGAGGAGAGGGGGCGGGTGTAGTGTGGGGGTGAGGAGATGGGGCGGGTGTAGTGTGGGGGTGAGGAGAGGGGGCGGGTGTAGTGTGGGGGTGAGGAGAGGGGGGCGGGTGTAGTGTGGGGGTGAGGAGAGGGGGCGGGTGTAGTGTGGGGGTGAGGAGAGGGGGCGGGTGAAGTGTGGGGGTGAGGAGAGGGGGCGGGTGTAGTGTGGGGGTGAGGAGAGGGGGCGGGTGAAGTGTGGGGGTGAGGAGAGGGGGCGGGTGTAGTGTGGGGGTGAGGAGAGGGGGCGGGTGTAGTGTGGGGGTGAGGAGAGGGGGCGGGTGAAGTGTGGGGGTGAGGAGATGGGGCGGGTGTAGTGTGGGGGTGAGAGGGGGCGGGAATCCGTGTATCATTCGTTCATTTGATATTCAACTGAAAATCAAAAATGAAAAATCAAAAAAACTATTCATTATTTTGTTTTTCGTTTTGAATATAAAATCAAAAAAACTAATCAGGCTTGTATTTTTCTGTTTTTATTTGATGATCCAAACAAAAATAGCAAAATTAAAATACGGATTCGAAGCCGAACTTGATTTTGATTTTTTAACTTGACCCATTTGTGTGCCCCGGAAGTTACTGATATGTTTATTCTTCGTGGTCTTCGTTTGCACGGGAGTGCACTGCAGTGTTACTGGTTTTACTCTGATTGTAGCCTAGACATTGGAACATAGTTATATTGGTATAGACAACATGACCCGACTGGAACCACATACTTGTTTAATTAAATATTTATTTGAAGGTGGTAAGACGCGTGCAGAGATTTCGTGCACGTTGCGTCAAATACTGCGGTAAAGTTGGTTTCACGTTCGCATATTCAGAATTCGTTCTTCAATAGCTTTAAGACAGTTATAGCAAAAGTGCCAAAATATGCAAATTCTATTTCTAGCAACATAAACAACCACCTACAACTCAGGAATAGGCGTATTTTACATCGGGAATATGCGTATTTTAAATTGTAGATAACATTTTATTTAAAATAACTGCTGTCACCTCTGCAACGTCTAAGGGCGTACTCACACTAGGCACGGTTTGCTCGTTCCGTGCTGGGGCCCGGTTATCCCCCCTCCCCACTCCCCCTCTGGCCTGCACTTACACTGGCTTCAGCAACCCGGCCCGAGCACGCTTACGTCATCACAACGCCGCTTTATTTGGAAAAAAAGCGTGCTCGCACAACACTATGGAGTTCACGATTCTCTTTTTATTGTATTTTTGGAGTCGTTTTGGCAGTGCAGAAACACGGTGCAAGCACAGATTTATCGATAATTTAACACAACGATTGTCTGCTAATCGCTTTGCCGCTATGACTGTTTAACGTGAGCATCGCATCACTGACGTCATGTCTGAGTTCCAGCGAAATTAACCAATCACACGAGGCACCAAGCGGGCCCGGGCACAGAAAGCGCTCACACTAGAAGCGAACCGTGCCCGAGTACACATGAATCGTGCCCTGGCCCACCTCTTCAAGCGGGCCCGAGCACGGTTAACTGTGCCCGGGCCCGGATCACAGAGCCTAGTGTGAGTACACCCTAAGGCACCGAATTCTAAATACGCGAACGTGAAACCAACCAACAGTAGTGTTCCCTTGTGTATCTAGTGGTCCGGTGTTATATATATTAGAGAGTAGCTCCGTTAAAGTAGGTGCCAGCTCTTTAGCGATTGTGTCCAACCCTGACTCCCACCACGTTACACAGATATTGGTAGCTATATTATTTATTTCAGTAATTCCATTCAAAAGGTGAAACTTGTATATTATACTCATTCATTGCACGTATACTGATATATTTAAGAAAATTTGAATATTGTGAAAAGGTTCAATATTGAAGACAATATTAAATAGCTAAAGAACTAAAACTGGTCTCTCAGTCTAGTTCTGTATGCTACACAGTCATGGGGAAGAACAAGTAGTATATATTAAATGCATCCTAAACAGCAACCTACAACTCTTACATGGGTATTTGTACCTTGCACCAATTTGTTGTACTTAGTTGTTGTCTTGTTATTTCAATAGCTTTTAAATGGTCCATCAGAAGACCACCTAAAAAGTTGTATTAAACAAAGTGCATCCTAAACAACAACCTACAACTCAGACATGGGTATTTACAGGTGCTGTTCATAAAATTAGAATATTATGAAAAGCTATTGAAATAATTAGATAAAAACTCACCACCACTATTAGGTAAGAGGTAGAAATAGAAATACCCATATCTGACTTATAGGTTGTTGCTTAGGATTGCGCTTAATATATAAGAGCTTGTTTTATGATCTTATAATGCACAGTTTAAAAGCTATTGACATAATTAGACAAAAACTGACCACCACAAATTGGTGCAAGGTAGAAATACCCATATAAATGTACCATATTTTGTCAATTGTGATTTTTTTCACCGCAATCGAAATTTGTCCTCCACTTTTTACCCATCTGTGCAGTTAGAACACACACACACACACACACTAGTGATTTCTAGGGGGCTGTGGTGCACACGTGCCCAGAGCAGTGGGCAGCCCTAGCCAGGCGTCCGGGGAGCAGTTGAGGTTAGGTGCCTTGCTCAAGGGCACCTCAGTCATGGCCTCAGGTCTGGGAATTGAACCCACGACCCTCCAGTCACAAGACCAGTTCCCTACAATCAGACCATGACTGCCCGTTGTATTACAAGTTGTATTACACAAAGTGCATCCTAAATAACAACTATATAAAATTTGCAGATTGTTATTTAGGATGCACTTTGTGTAATACAACTTGTTTGGTGGTCTTATGATGGACCATTGAAAAGATATTGAAATTATTGGAAAAAAAAATAATAAACCAGAGTGCGCAGTGCTGTGGGACCTTTACTACCTCCACTTGCATCCGTGTTAACCGTGTTAATGTAATTTGTAGACGGTGCCTTAGACATCGGTCACAATAGTACATTTTAAATAAAATGTTGTATACAACTTAAATATGTATATTCCTGGCGTAAACAAAGTTGTAGGTATTTATTTTGTTTGCCAGAAATGAGAATTTGCACATTTTGGCACTTATTATTGAAGAAAGAATTCCGAATATGCGAACGTGAAACTTTAAGACAAACGAAGACCACGAAGAACAACTTCCTGGGCACACAAATGGGTCGAGTTAAAAAATCAAAATCAAGTTCGGCTCCGAATCCGATTTTTAATTTAGCTATTTTTGTTTGGATCATCAAATAAAAAACTGAAAAATACAAGCCTGGTTTGTTTTTTTTGTTTTTATATTCAAAACGAAAAACAAAATAATGAATAGTTTTTTGATTTTCCGATTTTGATTTTCAGTTGAATATCAAATGAACGAATGATACACGGATTGGCGTGTGTAGTGTGGGGGGTTCTGTGGGGAAAGTTCACTCACTTCTGACAAGGACCTTTCACCCTACACCGTGCAACAGCGCACTCTTACACACTCTTTGAAAAACAGCCTGTACTATTTGTTTAAAAAAAAAAACCCACCCAAAAACCCACACATACACACACCCCAAAAAACCCCACACACATTCACATACCCCAAAGCCCACCCAAAAAACCCACACATCCCAAAACACCCTGCACACATTCACACACCCAAAAAACCCACACAACCCCCCCCCCCACACACACACACATCCCAATTTTGCTGCTGTGAATCAGCTGCAGATCACTGGCAGGAAGCAACAAAGTCTCCTCGGCAACAACGTCATTGTTGCTCTGACTCAACAAAAGCACCCAGTGTGAAGCAAACCTACCTCAGCTCAAACCTACCCCAGCTCAAACCTACACCAGCTCAAACCTACACCAGCTCAAACCTACACCAGCTCAAATCTATCTCAGCTCAAACCTACCCCAGCTCAAACCTACTTCAGCTCAAATCTACCCCAGCTCAAACCTACCCCAGCTCAAACCTACCCCAGCTCAAATCTACCCCAGCTCAAATCTACCCCAGCTCAAATCTACCTCAGCTCAAACCTACCCCAGCTCAAACCTATCCCAGCTCAAACCTACCTCAGCTCAAATCTACCCAGCTCAAGTTTTTTAAAAGGGAGGGGGGAGGGGGGTGGCAGACAAAACAGTTCATGGCAAACTGACCCAGTTGCCGTAGCCATGATGTCAGCACCCAGCCCGCTCTCTCAGGCTGGAGAGGGTCAGGGCAACAGTGGAGAAATGACCTCGGTAGCTGTTTCTTTGGGCTGATGTGAATGCGTCTGTACTGCAATAACAAGCCTCTGGTTACATCACAGGGCAGCGGCAGGAAGCGCTTTGTGCAGAAACAGCGGCAATCAAGCAAATCGATGGGCAGAAAATGGCCGGGCTGACGAGACTGATGCCGGCTATATTTGTCGCCTTAGTTGTGTGGGCAATCTTTCTTTAGCTGTGTTCAGCTGTTATTGTTGATCTACCCCACACTCCTCCATTTCCCCAAAAGGCACGAAGGAGATTGATTAGACAGAAGACGCGATCGCAACAATAAATGTACACGCCGCAAAAATACGTGAGGAAGAAGGAAAACATGTTTGTCAGCTAAACAATTTCGGAAATTCTCCGACAACAACGACATACAAAAATACCTAAAAAAAAATAACCTCTGTGACGTATGAAGACTGTTCTATTTAGAGTTGGAGCTCAACACAGCCAGTATGGAGCAGTGTTCTGGTTCATACGCCCTTAAAACCAAGCCTTCAAACAACATTAGGTCAACCCATACGCCATTAACTGTACTCCTGTCATTAAGTCATTAAGCTGCTTTTATATAAAGTCCCAAAAAGAACAATATAAAGTAATTTACATAATCCTGCATATAAAATAAAGAAATTATTCTTTGTATATTAAACTGTATGTGTGTTACATTTGACAGACTCGGAAAGAATAATCCAGAATTCAACGGTAACGTAAGAATGAATGGGACTCTAGATTATATTTGTGGATCGCAACCATGCAGTTTCATGTCACTGAATACATGATATCCAGACCCATATAGGTTGTAAGAGTCTGTGGCCTTCAAAAAGGCGAGAGGTGTTTGAGAAGCGTAAAGAAAGGTCTTGTACGAGGTTCAGGGGTGGTTGAGCAGGTCTGGGGGTGGGGGCTGAGCTGGTTAGGTGGAGTTGAGAGTGCGTATGGGGAGGGGTGGAGGGTGGAGGGTATGGAGGGAGGGCTCACCTCAGCGTGGATGTTGGGGACGGAGCCGCTGGAACCGTTCTCTGCGATGGCACTGTTGGAGCTGTTGGGAGAGCTGGGACCAGAGCCAGGAGCACTACTGCACATGGAGGAGACTGTACACCCCACGCACACACACCACACACACACGCCACACACAGAGGGAGAGAGAAACATCAACATACATAACGACATAATAACGTAAATTGCAACACTTTCCTTCACTGGTTCACGTGTACATTGTACAGGTGCTTTGTCACATTCTCCTTTAGCTGTTGTTGTTTTTCCTGTTGTTGTTTTGTTTTCCTGTCAGTTCTTCCATGTGCTTATAATTGCTCTGAAAAATGGCCTTTGACCTCAAGCATGGATTATCCCTTTCATCGAATTTGGCACTCCCACACAGTCACTGAACACCACACCTCCACTCCTACACCGTCACTGAACACCACACCTCCACTCCCACACAGTCACTGAACACCACACCTCCACTCCTACACCGTCACTGAACACCACACCTCCACTCCTACACAGTCACTGAACACCACACCTCCACTCCTACACAGTCACTGAACACCATACCTCCACTCCTACACAGTCACTGAACACCACACCTCCACTCCTACACCATCACTGAACACCACACCTCCACTCCTACACAGTCACTGAACACCACACCTCCACTCCTACACAGTCACTGAACACCACACCTCCACTCCTACACAGTCACTGAACACCACACCTCCACTCCTACACAGTCACTGAACACCACACCTCCACTCCTACACAGTCACTGAACACCACACCTCCACTCCTACACCGTCACTGAACACCACACCTCCACTCCTACACCGTCACTGAACACCACACCTCCACTCCTACAGTCACTGAACACCACACCTCCACTCCCACAGTCACTGAACACCACACCTCCACTCCTACACCGTCACTGAACACCACACCTCCACTCCTACAGTCACTGAACACCACACCTCCACTCCCACAGTCACTGAACACCACACCTCCACTCCTACACCGTCACTGAACACCACACCTCCACTCCTACACCGTCACTGAACACCACACCTCCACTACTACACCATCACTGAACACCACACCTCCACTCCTACACCGTCACTGAACACCACACCTCCACTCATACACCATCACTGAACACCACACCTCCACTCCTACACCGTCACTGAACACCACACCTCCACTCCCACACAGTCACTGAACACCACACCTCCACTCCTACACCGTCACTGAACACCACACCTCCACTCCTACACCGTCACTGAACACCACACCTCCACTCCCACACAGTCACTGAACACCACACCTCCACTCCTACACCGTCACTGAACACCACACCTCCACAGTCACTGAACACCACACCTCCACTCCTACACCATCACTGAACACCACACCTCCACTCCTACACCATCACTGAACACTACACCTCCACTCCTACAGTCACTGAACACCACACCTCCACTCCTACACCATCACTGAACACCACACCTCCACTCCTACACCGTCACTGAACACCACACCACCACTCCCACACCATCACTGAACACCACACCTCCACTCATACACCGTCACTGAACACCACACCTCCACTCCCACACAGTCACTGAACACCACACCTCCACTCCTACACCATCACTGAACACCACACCTCCACTCCTACACCATCACTGAACACCACACCTCCACTCCCACACCATCACTGAACACCACACCTCCACTCCTACACCGTCACTGAACACCACACCACCACTCCCACACCATCACTGAACACCACACCTCCACTCCTACACCATCACTGAACACCACACCTCCACTCCTACACCATCACTGAACACCACACCTCCACTCATACACCGTCACTGAACACCACACCTCCACTCCCACACAGTCACTGAACACCACACCTCCACTCATACACCGTCACTGAACACCACACCTCCACTCCCACACCATCACTGAACACCACACCTCCACTCCTACACTATCACTCCTCCACTCCTACACCATCACTGAACACTACACCTCCACTCCTACAGTCACTGAACACCACACCTCCACTCCTACACCATCACTGAACACCACACCTCCACTCCTACACCGTCACTGAACACCACACCTCCACCCCTACAGTCACTGAACACCATACCTCCACTCCTACACCATCACTGAACACCATACCTCCACTCCCACACAGTCACTGAACACCACACCTCCACTCCCACACAGTCACTGAACACCACACCTCCACTCCTACAGTCACTGAACACCACACCTCCACTCCCACACAGTCACTGAACACCACACCTCCACTCCTACACAGTCACTGAACACCACACCTCCACTCATACACCATCACTGAACACCACACCTCCACTCATACACCATCACTGAACACCACACCTCCACTCCTACACCATCACTGAACACCACACCTCCACTCCCACACAGCCACTGAACACCACACCTCCACTCCTACACAGTCACTGAGGATCCGTTCTGCTAAGACTATGCTGCTATGGGTTCTGATGGGAGGTTTAAACCAGCAACTGCTCTCCTTTGTGTTTATTTATGCACTGTGAAATCCAGCTAGAATTTGCTGCAGTCTGTAGGAAAGCAAAAGCAGGCGGCATTCATGTTGTTATTTTCAGAAGCTCCAGCAAGAGCTTGTGCCAATAAATTAGCAAGGGATCTGGGAACACAGTAAACGAACGGTTATAACTGAACAGTTAACTGGACCTGACAATCCCAGCCCAGCCAGTCTTCCTACTCCCGGCCCCAAGATGGCGCACATAGCTGTTCAAGCACCTAAGTGGGAAGCCACTACTCCTCCAGTCCAGACTCTGACCATACCTGCTTCCAGGCCTGTGGACTTGGCCACACCTAAAGGCCTTCTGAGTTCAGCGAGTCTTTCTCTGTGTTTGTCCTCCAGCACGTCCTCTTCTCAGTGGAGCTTCCCATGACTCCATTAGTCACCACCTCAGCCAGCTCCAAGACCTCCTCCTCCGTCAGCTCAAAGTCAAAGCCTTCAGCCCTGGCTCCAAAACCATCTCTGCTGCCAGCTCCCTGCTTGGGTATTCTTCCTACTCCAGACCAGAAAATGCCCTGCTCCAAACCAAAGCTTTCAGTCAACTCCAAACCTGGATCTTCAGGCATTTCCCCATCTGAGGTCTTCCCTGGCAGGCCAAAGACCGAGTCCGCTTCATGTCGTTGCTAAGCCACTTCTGCGTTCTTCACACCAGAGCCTTCTCTTCTTCATGCCAGGCCCTCCAGCCAACAACAAACTAGATTCTTTGGCCTAAGCCAGACCCTTCAGTCTGTTCCACACTAAAGCCATCATTCTGCCACAAAGCCACATCTCTACCTGCCCTGGAGCCTCGCTTACTATCTCCATCAGCCCTGCAGACATGCCTACAACCAGGACCAAGTCTGTAGTGTTTTCTAGCTCTGCAGTCAAACCTGCAGTCTCAGCCGGTGTCTCATCTAAGCCTCCATCCTGCTTCAACCCAGATCCTCCAACCTGCTTCAACCCAGATCCTCCAACCTGCTCCAACCCAGATCCTCCATCCTGCTCCAACCCAGATCCTCCATCCTGCTCCAACCCAGATACTCCAACCTGCTCCA
>NC_135216.1:26491544-26559044 GCF_052324685.1 Brachyhypopomus gauderio
TTTGCGCTGACTCCAGTGTCTATGGGCTTCACCACCAATCAGCTGCAAGCACCTTCTAACAGACTGTTTACACCCGCAACAGCGGAGGAAGGAGTGGCCAGAGTGAGCAGAGGAAAGGACACCGTGTCCACATTAGGGGACGAGAGGAAGGGAGAGAGAGAATACACAGATAGAGGGGTGGGGGGGTAGAACACAGGATACAGCTTTAAAATCAGTGAAGAGGAGAGGAGAGATACCTCCTCATTAAAGACAAGCAGGCACCACTGTGGAGCACTTAGGAGGACGTTCCTGCACTGGGGAGGGAGAGAGAGAGAGAGGGAGAGAGAGAGAGAGGGAGAGAGAGAGAGAGAGAGAGGGAGGGGAGAGAGAGAGAGAGAGAGATGCAGGTCGTGAGTGCTGAGGTGAGGGGCCATGACTATGGACGGGGGGGGGGGGGGGTCAGATTACGTCCTCATCAGATTATATCCTAGTGTCTAGATTACTGTAATCACCCACAGGGAGTGTTAAAAATAGAGACCCTCGCCTCCAACCTTACCAATCCCCTCCATCCTGCCAAGCCACTGGCTTTAGAGAGAGAGAGAGAGTGTATGTGTGTGTGTGTGTGTGTGTCTATAAGCCTGAGCTTCTTGTGCACCAACCAGCATGTGAGAGATTCTGTTGCTTTCAAGGAGTAAGAGCCTCAAAAACATGGTACAACCAGGTGAATCCTGGGTCCTGCTGCTGGGTCCTGCTGCTGGGTCCTGCTGCTGCGTCCTGCTGGTGGGTCCTGCTGGTGGGTCCTGCTGGTGGGTCCTGCTGCTGGGTCCTGCTGCTGGGTCCTGCTGCTGCGTCCTGCTGCTGCGTCCTGCTGCTGCGTCCTGCTGCTGGGTCCTGCTGCTGGGTCCTGCTGCTGGGTCCTGCTGCTGGGTCCTGCTGCTGGGTCCTGCTGCTGGGTCCTGCTGCTGGGTCCTGCTGCTGGGTCCGCCTCTCGGGCCACGCTGCGTTACGGTGCCAACGGACAAGCCTGCTGGTCTCCTCTAGACGGACATCTTCCATTTTTTTCACCCCACGAGAACATTTTGGGAGGGCCATGAAACCAGTGAAACCAGTGAGACCATCATGGCTGAAGAGATGGGAGGAGTCACAACTCCCAGGAACCCAGAAACACCCACGCTGTACCAAGTGTGTGTGTGTGTGTGTGTGTGTGTGTGTGTGTGTGTGTGTATTCTATCATCATAAGCAAAATAGGAGCATTCTTGATATAAAAAAAAAACCCCAGGTCAAACATGTAACACCTCTTCAGTAACCACACCGACCGCAGCAGCGACCACGCCCACCACTTCTGTAACCGCACCCACCGCACCAGCGACCACGCCCACCACTTCTGTAACCGCACCCACCGCACCAGCGACCACGCCCACCACTTCCGCGCCCACACCAGCCGCACAAAGACAGAGGAAGAGCACTCAGTGTGAGTATTCCCTTCCGCTTTGAGGTGCATATCAAAATGGCTACCCTGTCTCCACGGGAGAGAAAGACTCTGACAGCTACGAATGGCACCTTGTGCTTTCTTCTTCCTGCCTCTCTCTCTCTCTCTCTCTCTCTCTCTCTCTCTCTCTCTCTCTCTCTCACACACACCCGCTCTCTCCCTCTGTTTGTCTCCCTTCTCCTCTGTCTGCTCCCACGTGTTCTTCACCCATCATCCCTCTCTTCACTCCCAGTGGAGATTAAAGGCACGCCGTGACAGAAGCCAGAGTGTGCCTGTGAAACACTGGGTTATAAATAAGATGGGATTAATAATGCACTGGAGGGGGGGAGGGGGAGGGGCCTGTGGAGGGGGAGGGGCCTGGGGAGGGGGCACGCTGTGCTTTTAAAAGGGAACGCTTCTATTTTGGGTTCCTGCACATTTTCAGTCGCCGCAGTAGCTCCGCGTGTGTCTACACACACACACACACACACACACACACACACACACACACACACACCATTTTGCTCTGGGTCTTTGCGACGTGGTTGCTGTAGACGCAGTATAATGGAGTGTGGATGGTCTCTCTGCAGGTATATGTGATGGGAGTCATGTGTGGCGTGACACTGGACATCAGTCCTAACCCACTGCAAGAGGGGATCACGGCGGCCATGTCGCCTTTATACACACGCGAGCCGAGAGAAAGCACAACATCCGCACACACGCCAAACGATGAGAGCACAGAGGGAGAAGAAACGCAGGAGAAACCAGCGTGGGCACGTGTGGAAAACTCAAACAGCGCCCCTCGAGATCCAAGAAGGAGTCCGTCAGCCAGACTGCAGAGATGAGCGGACCAGGAACACAGAGCCAGCGTCCGTCAGCCAGACAGGAAGCAGAGAGGAGGCTCCCCGAACACAACAACAGCGCCCGCCAAAATGGAGCGTTTCCTCCAGGACACGAGTGGGGCTGGGCGGTCGTCTCTCCGCGTGAGGACGTTCTACGCGGTTATCCATCAGAAGTCTCCTCGGGGAGCGTGTCCCTGTAGTCGGCCGCGCTCCTCTCCGCTCCTGGCGTGCGCCCCGCGGGTCTCCTGAGGGTTTGCCTCCCCCACCGTGTCCTCCCTGGGGCCTGCGTTTCTGCTTCTGGGCTCAGTCAAAGCAGAAAGTGGCGACACCGGTGACACAGTTTGCTGGCAGCGTTCACCACCACCTCCCCCACCACACAACACAACATGCTCGCGTACACACACACACACACACACACACACACACTTTTATTTTTGGCAGCAGGGGCTTGGTTTAGACACCCGGCTGGAGGGATGGATGGTGTGAGCAGAGAGAGAGAGAGAGAGAGAGAGAGAGAGAGAGAGAGAAAGAAAATATGAGAGATCAAGAGACAGAGAAAGACTGAGAAAAATTCAAGAGTGAATGAGAGAGAAAGAGAAATTTAGAAAGACAGACATCCTAAGAGAGAAAGACTGAGCAAGCAAGCCAAGGAGAGATACAGGGTGAGAGAGTGTTCGCGTGACAGAAAAATATAGGTAGAGGGGGAGAGAGAGAGAGAGAGAGAGAGAGAGAGAGAGAGAGACGGGCTGAGGACGAAGAGGTGGAACCTCAAGGACAGCCATTAATAAATGAAGGCTCTCTCCCCACGGAGCTCCACGCACTGCTCACTCCTTACGCTTCTGCATGGCGCAGTGAATTATGGGAAACGCTTCCCCCAGCACAGAAACAAAGCAGACGGGGAGAAGGAGCAGGCCGGTGATAAATCACCCCGTGAGCCGCGTGTGCCCGACACAGCCGTGACTGAGGAGACACACACAAACGCTTGTACAAATATTTAGACCTCGGCAGTTTCAATCAAACTGAGGTGAATACTGTGCTGCTTTACACTGGAACAAAAAAACCCTGTAAAACTTCAAGGTAAAGCACTAAATCGCGAAATCGTCAAAAAGACAACACGCTTTGTGAGAAATTCAACAGGCCTATTTTCGGTCATTCGGGGCTCTGCGTCTGCTCTAAATGAGGCGACCGGCGTCTAGCTGTGGGCTACAGGCCTCTTAAGTGAAGAAGGAGCGTCTGGCGAAGTCCGTCTGAAGACGCAGACGTGGAGAGATCTTGGCCAATTAGCCGCGTCTTCCTGTTCTCCCTCCGTCAGAGACGGATCAGTCAAAGGGGCTAAAATTGCCCACCAAGCTGCCGCCGTCTCTCAGGATCCGTCCTTTATTACCGCAGTTTTTCCAGCCTTCCTCTCGTCCCTGAACGCCAACCCCCCCCCCCTCCCCCCCCCCCAACCCCCCCTCACGGCTTTTTTAAAGGCTGTTTTGCAGAAAGCCAAGCTTACGTCATGGTTATTTTCTTTAGCGCTGCTACACCAAGTCTGCTTCTGAGAGAGAGAGAGAGAAAGAGAGGGAGAAATAAAGACAGAGACAGCAAGGAGGTAGTGAGGGAGAGAAGGAGAAAGAGAGAGAGAGAGAAAGCGAGAGGGAGAGAGAGGCAGGAATACTGCTTTCCAGAAATAGCACATAGCAACGTGCGGTAGGCTGCCCTGTCAAATCTGTTCTGCGTCCTTTCCTTGTTAGCTGCGCACAGGAGAGAGGGAACGACAGAGAGGGAGGTGTGCAGGGTAAAGAAAGGGTGAGAGAGAGAGTGAGAGAGGGGGGTAGAGAAGGAGGCAGAGAGAAGAAAGGAGAGGGCAAGAGAGGAAGAGAGAGAGGCCCAATCATACGCTGGTCTGATCCAGTCATCGGTTCTGAGGAAATGGTGCCAGGGGAGATCAGACTGAAAAAAAAACAACAACAAACAAACAAACAAACTAAGTGGTTGGCGCAGGGGAGCCATGGCGACCCTGGAGGAGGGGTTTCTGGGTGCTTAACAGGAGAGCGGCGCTAAATAGGCAGCGTGATTTATGAGACTCGGGAAGCCACGGCTGCTGTAGGTGTAACTGCCACGCGGCGGGTCTGCGAGACGCGGCGGGTCTGCGGGTCTGTGACACGCGGCGGGTCTGCGACACGCGGCAGGTCTGCGACACGCGGCAGGTCTGCAACACGCGGCAGGTCTGCGACACGCGGCAGGTCTGCGGTGGAGACCCCCAACGCGGCACCCACGAAGGGGGAGCAGGTGTAGCTGTTAGGGGCACCACTCCACCAAACATCAGTGGTGAAATTAATTTTAAAAATACGTGTAAAAAGAGAAATTAGACTGAACTTCAACCCTGAATCTCCGGCAGAATCAGGATGCGATCATTTTCCATTTCCCAGCATGCAGGGCTGCTGGATGTTACCGTGACTACCTTTGTCATTTTGGGGTCTATGGTGATGTGACGGATCCACCTTACTCCCGTTTTCAGACTCTCGCAGATCGGTGACGCTCAAGAAGTCCGTTGGTCCAATGAAACCTATCGGTCATTTATATTAAGTTCCATGACTGGGTGATGCGACACGACATTGTTACACCTTTTAATTCCCCCCATCTTTGTGCTCAAAGAACCAGGTCACATAAGAAACACCACTGGCAGGGCTTCTGACTGTTGTCCAACTCCGGGTTCCTCCCTGTGTGACCGGTGGAACTGCCCGTGGATCAGAAAACTCCATTTCCCATCTCCCCCCTCCCTCCCCTCCCCTCAGTAACACTGTCCCATTCAGAATGTGCAGGACCAGAACCAGCCACGCTCCTTCAGCTCACGCGCAGGGGAGAGAGAGAGGGAGAGAGAGAGGGAGAGAGAGAGAGAGAAGACGCAGTAGAAGGAGATGCCGATTGCGAAGCATAAACACTGAGACGATGAAATGTCATGGCTAAGTAGCGGCCTGAGAGCGGGCCACTGTTTATGTGTTCTATAAATGCACCAGCACTGACGTCAAACGCTTGCATGAGTGGAACGTTGTTTTCTGGGTAAACTTCAATGTGTGGTGCGGAATTCGGCTCCTGACGCGCTTTAGAAAGCCCAGTGAGGGAGGGGGTTCAATCTGGGCTTATTACAGCCTGAAAGAGAGAGCTTTTCCTCTCGGAGTTATACCACTAGATTTTTACATTAAGATTATAAAAGCTTTTAGACTCGAAGCAACAGTTTTAGTTCAGTAATTAGTACTGTCTGAGTTTTTCCTGGAAGACAGTATGCTAATGCGCTGGAAAATAACCGCAACTTAATGAATGTTACAACACTCACCATCCAGTAATGCAATAAAATTAACAGCTATTTACAATGTTAAAGTTAATGTGATGTTTAAGAAAGCAGTGATCATATGTTCATTAATCATGACGTAAATCTGAGAACAAATAGGAAAAGCTCCTGGGTTCTTCAGAGATTTGGTCTCTGGGTGTTCCCGGGTCCTTCAGAGCTTTGGTCTCTGGGTGTCCCGGGTCCTTCAGAGTTTTGGTCTCTGGGTGTCCCGGGTCCTTCAGAGTTTTGGTCTCTGGGTGTCCCGGGTCCTTCAGAGATTTGGTCTCTGGGTGTCCCGGGTCCTTCAGAGCTTTGGTCTCTGGGTGTCCCGGGTCCTTCAGAGCTTTGGTCTCTGGGTGTTCCCGGGTCCTTCAGAGATTTGGTCTCTGGGTGTTCCCGGGTCCTTCAGAGATTTGGTCTCTGGGTGTCCCGGGTCCTTCAGAGATTTGGTCTCTGGGTGTCCCGGGTCCTTCAGAGATTTGGTCTCTGGGTGTCCCGGGTCCTTCAGAGCTTTGGTCTCTGGGTGTCCCGGGTCCTTCAGAGCTTTGGTCTCTGGGTGTTCCCGGGTCCTTCAGAGATTTGGTCTCTGGGTGTTCCCGGGTCCTTCAGAGATTTGGTCTCTGGGTGTCCCGGGTCCTTCAGAGATTTGGTCTCTGGGTGTCCCGGGTCCTTCAGAGATTTGGTCTCTGGGTGTCCCGGGTCCTTCAGAGATTTGGTCTCTGGGTGTCCCGGGTCCTTCAGAGATTTGGTCTCTGGGTGTTCCCGGGTCCTTCAGAGTTTTGGTCTCCAGGCCAGTCACTACATGCTCTAAAGGCTGCTACATTTGCCCAGTGCAAACTCAGCGGTTAGCCCTCACAAGCTACGGCTTTCTCTGAGGTCAGATCAGGAGATAAATCAACCTCTCTCGTAACTTAGGAGCCATTGACTCTGTGTTCACTCATGTGTGCTTTGCCTTCACGAGAGCGACGGAGCAGTGGTGGTTAAACGAAGCGCCTAAACCCCGAAAGTAGCACGTCCGTGGTGAGCTACGCACGTGAGATCACACTCGCTGCCATTAAAGCCATCACTGCCCAACGCATGCGAGACCCCGCCGGCACCTAATTGCCATCCATTGGGTGAAGAGTTCCTTCGTCGTCATGGCGGCAGAGGAGGGGCACCCCACCTCCTCCGGCGACGGGCGGTGTTGTCACACGCTGCGTAGGCGGGAGCTCGCTGGAGCAGCACGGATGAAGGAGAAACTCCGTCTGTCGGCACGCCGTCCCCACAAACAAGCGTCTTCATCCAGCCGCGGAGCACGCAACTAAAACGCACGACACGAACGGAATATCGCTCCCAGCTGCAGCGTCCCCGCCACCCAGCCCGAGCGCAGAACCTTCCCATGACAAACGGGTGGAGCGAAGGACCGGTGCTGTACCACGCCGCCGACGCCAACGTACGAACGCCAGGGAGTCGCACGCGGGAGACGCCTGCCCCGTCCTGCCCGCCAAATTCTCACAACGCTGCCGCTTATAAACGTGGAGCCAAGCATTTCCGACTTAGCGCAGGGCTTTGAGCGTGGCCGCAGGGAACACGGGGGGCTGGGTTATTTTTGTTTCCGTGTCTTGCGCTCCAGGGAAAAGGCGCCGGGGCCTTCGGCTGGCGAGGTCGTGCCGTGCGAACTTGCACAGTCAAACTGTGACTTACTTCTGCAGAAAACGCTGCAAACTGTACCTGCCTAGCGCTAGGTCACTGTACATAGTGGTAGTTATGTCCAAGGACAGACCGTCTCCTGGGGGGGGTCTGAAGCCTGCTGGTGTCCCAACCCCTCGCCCCGCACCGTCCCCAGTGTCCCTCTATAATAACACGCCGGCCTCCAGAAATACCTCGGACACCCATAACAGGGATATACTCTACTCGGCCCTAATAATAGATCATATGAAAAAGATGCGGACAGATATTCTTAGCATTTGCGCAGGGCACCAGCAGCACAAGCTGAAGTTTCTGTTTCCTGCGTGAGGGTTTTGGATCACGGTGACCCTGCGTTGTATTTCACAGTTCCTACTGATGCAGCTCCTCTTAATGAAATACATCAGCGAATAGACAATATAGGAAATGCTTACAGTAAACTCTAATTTCACCGGGCAGAGCACCCATGTCCTGTCTGATCATACTCAACATGATACAGTACTATACACCATTCAGGAGAACAGAGTTAATGGTGGATTCCCTGTCTGGTGAAAAGGGCAGTGTGTGTGTGTATGAGTGTGTGTGTGTGTGTGTGTTCCTGAAGTGGGGTTCGGGCAGGGGCCTAGCGACTGGGCGCGACATGCCAGAGGATGTGTTATAACACGGGACCATCGGAGCGGGGTGGGGATGGGAGGGGCTTTCATGGGTTGCCTAGCGGTGGCGGGAACGGGGCGGCGGCTAAATTTAGCCCGCCTCCTTGCTCAGCTGCGTCGTAGTCTGGGGAACAGCCCAACTCAAAGTGTCCTACACACACACCGCAGTCACATGGCTATACACATGCGACGCTCGGTGTGCCACAGGGCCGGCACACACACACACACACACACACACACACACACACACACAGCCCTGTTCACATACCCAACAGGGCAAACCTGGAACCATGATGCCAACGGGGGCAGGAGGGGACGTTCGGCAGAATGCCACGTTAATGTTATTGAAATTAATATGATATGTTAGCGTGATAAAACTGTCACATTACACTATCCTTCTATAACTCACCTATGCAGCTATTTATGTGTTGTTTTCTCTGTCTACATATGCATACGCACACACGCACACACACACGCATACGTGTACGTGCATGTACGTAGCTAAAGTTTGTCCCAAAATAGGGCTGTTGACAAAGGCTGGAGCTGCAGGGCGTGAGACACCCACGCTGCCTACCTGACAGAGCCGTGCAGCCTCAGCACCCTCTAACTGGGTCTCACACGGAGGGAAAAAGCCTTCTGACATCACTACTGCGTCACCCGGGGAGACTGAGCGCAAAAAGAAATAAAAATAAAAACATGAAAATGTGGCGCAGTGTGTGTGTGTGTGTGTGTGTGTGTGTGTGTGTGTGTGTGTGTGTGTGTGTGTGTGTAAGTATGCTGGGAGACCAGCTCAGAGAGGTGCGTCACATTCTGACATCTCAAAGAAAGTTGTGTGAAAGAATAGCTTCGCACTACAGTCCTTAGAGACGACGGCAGGCTGGTCCCAGTCTGTTTACAGCCACGTAGCAAACACAACGGAAAACTTCCAACACTAGTTCCAGTCCCACAGTGTTACACAATAACACAATTAAGCCAGTATTACACAACATACCACTGACATCAAAAATCAAATAAAGATATCAAAAATGTTATACCACACATGACTGTCCAGTATGACAATATATGTTAGGCAATACTGGCTTTGATATTTTATGTCTATATTTATTTTGTTTGCAAATATAGCTGAAAGGTACATACATTATGTGCATAACTTGCAAAAGTTCTAAATAAAAGTAAAAAAAATAATCCAATAGGAATAGGTACCTTTTATTTGTTGAGTATATAATACAGTGAAATGAAAAATAAGACAGACCTGTTTTTATTTTTAAGACCTGTTTTTTCCATGTGGTAATTTTATAAACTAGGTATTCCATGAATTTACAGAAAATATGCCATATCATGATCATTGCCTGGATACGAAATGATCTATATCGCGATATGAGATTCTGCTGATATCGCACAGCCCTAACAACACACCGAGTTGTTTCTACAGTATTGTTGTTTGTTTGCTTGTCCTTAAAAAGTATATGCAAGTTTTTAAAGCTGATTAATGTATTTGCTATCTAGGCTACATTTTAATTGCTTCATTTATTTTTGCAATCAACTAAATAAAACAGAAGAGGCTGATCTTTGTGAATTTGGAGAACAGCGCTAGGTAAACAATCAGGCAGCCATCAAAGCTCCTAACCCTGAACGATTCACAGGGATCTGTCACCAGGGCTTTGCCATTGCATAACCAAGGTTTGATTAATTAAAAAGCTCCCAGTGTGCAGTGAGCCTATTTATCAACTCTCTCTCTCTCTCTCTCTCTCCTCTCCTCTCTCTCTCTCTCTCTCTCTCTCTCCATCTCTCTCTCATCTCTCTCTCTCTCTCTCTCTCTCTCTCTCTCTCTCTCTCTCTCTCTCTCTCTCTCTCTCTCTCTCTCTCTCTCTCTCACACACACACACACACACACACACACACACACACACACACACACACACACACACACACACACACGTTTCTAAAAAAGACTTGGCTTTTTAACCTCACACTGAGTATGAGTGGCCTGAAGAGAGCAGTGGTGCACCCTGGGTAATCTCTGCAAGATTATAAATTCAAGCCTCACTTCCTGTAGCTCCTCACTCTGCTTTTCTGCTGATCTGGAATTAGCCTCTTTATTTTTTTTAAGGCTGTATCCTGTCCTGACAAAGACACGGCCATCTGTTCCACTCCTGCATTAATAAAATCCTTCCTACAAAATGTCAAGCATCTAATGGGGCCTCATAATGCAGTGGTGACAAACAGCGGAGGCTCACAGCTGTCTCCAAAACAAACCACCACACCAAAATAACAGGCAGTGTGGGAAACACACACACACACACACACACACACACACACACACACACACACACACGACGTCAGTGCAGGTGTAGTAATGACAGTGGGTGGGTGGGGGTGGTTTATTCTGATCACCCTCTTACGTAACACTGGCCACGTGGAGCCGATGGGTTCTGCACTGTGAACATACGAAGGTCGTTTTTTTCCGTGCTGCAGGTAGATGCAGCCCCCCATGCTGCACCACGACACAACGCAAGCGTCACACAGCCTCTGAGGCCTGCGTCCGGTCATGTGACTCCAGCAGTACGGTCACATGGTCGGGGACACAGAAAATCCTTCGCTAAACGACTCTACCTTAGAAAGGTTTCAGAAGGAAACTGCAACAGGTCTCGTGACAGGACGTAGAGCTTCTGGTAACAGGCCTGGCTACCCTTGTGGTACGTGGGGTGTCCCTACCAACATCAGCCTGTGGACCAGCTTCCTGAGGGCTCACTCCGTGACCCCGTTAGGGAACCACCACCCTGGTACACAGCAATGACACTGCATGATCACCAACAACGAGGCCCTTCTCATGAAAGCTGGCTTCAAAGTAAGGACGAAGTTTCCTCTTTGCTTTCTGACATCTTGACGTGTCGGTTGAGCATGGTGAGGGACGTCACGAGGAACGTCACGAGGAACGCGTGGTCACTTCGCCCTTCACAGAACGCTTCTGATGGCTCTCCGTCGGGCCCAGGGGCACTAGGGTGTGCGGGGTTCACACCTCCTCATGGAACACGAACGCTCCACATACCATGGGTGCTACTGAGAAACAGGCCTGCTCTGCGGTGCCTTCCATAAAAGTTGTTCCACTAAGCACATCAGATTCTTAGCAGATTCCATCAGGAGGAGTTTCTGGGAGAGGGAGTGATGTTCCGTACACGACTCGCTCCACATACAGACTGCCCCTTCCATCTTCAAATGCCAAAACCACAATCACTTTTTTCTCTGATGCCTCCACCAACACAAGTGTAGCTGACAGACAGACTGAGCACCGCCCCGGCGTGGCTCGGAGTCAGGGGCGGGAGATACACCCCCTCCTCCCGCCGATGATCTCAGACCAGCCGTGCCTCTGCAATCTGAGCCGCCACCATTCCACTCTGGACGGCAGTGGCTGGTCTCAGATCAGCAGTGAGAGCAAAGCAGCTGGCGGTGGAGAGTGTATGGCTCCTCCTGTTTGAACAGGTGTCAGATGGCCACAGCTGAGGCGAGCGTGCGTGTGTGTGTGTGTGTGTGTGTGTGTGTGTGTGTGTGTGTGTGTGTGTGTGTACGGGGAGGGTTTAGCATCCCACGCGCTGTTGACTCGGGCAACCATGCGCGTCCCAGTGAGGGCGGTGTAGGGAATCCCACCTGGCCACCCCCCCCCCCCACGTCTCCCAGGGTTCAGCAGACCCGGTACCTTCACCTTCTGCAGGACGAGAAGCTGACGGGTGCAGAAGAGCAGAGGTCCGATCTGCAGGGTCCAACCAGCGCCCAGCGGACGGGTCACCCGCTACATCAGCAGAACACACTACATTTCACACGGAAATGGGGGCGCCTGCATTGACCAGCGCTGTGGCACTGCCGTTTGACCAGAGTTGTGGGTTAACAAACCAGACTGCAGGTTGGGTGGGTGTAGAGTGGAGAGAGGAAGCCTGCGTGTGTGGACTGCAGGAGGCACATGGGCCTGACGGTACAGCCCGGGGGCCAGTGGGGCAGTAGCCTGTGGGGCAGTAGCCTGTGGGGCACAGCCCGAGTGGCTTGTCCACACACAGCCCTGGCCAGCCATAACAGAATCAGCATGCAGTCACAACATAACAAATGTTTTTAAAATGACACAAATATCAATAACCACATTCAACTTCAGTCTCATCACACACTCTGAAAACACTAGCGTCATGTATATTTCTTTATACACTTTCACTCTTCATCTCCCTCTCACACACAGACACACAGACACACACACACACACACACACACACACACACACAGACACTTACACTGTCTCCCTCTCACACACACAGACACTTACACTGTCTCCCTCTCACATACACACACACTTACACTGTCTCCCTCTCACAAACACTGTCTCTCTCTCTTACCCACATACACACACAGTCTGTCTCTCTTACAGACACACGCGCACACACACACACGCACACTGTTGCTCTTTCTCCATTCTCTTAATTTCCGCTTCTCTCTGCACCCTGCATCCCTGTCTGTCATTCACACACACACACACACACACTCACTCACTCACTCACAAGCATGCACTCACAAACACACACACACACACACACACACACAGTACTCCCACCAGCAGCAGGAACACCCCCCCCCCCCCCCCCCCCTCTCACCGGTGCTGGGCACGTTGGTGGCGTTGGGCTGGGCCAGCAGCTCCACGGGCTGCTCGCGGCCGCCGGCTCCGTCCGCCGGGAAGCACGACTCCGTCTCATAGATGGTCTGCAACATCGCGCACAGCCCCGGGACGGTGGGTCTCAAAAGCATGCCAGTGGCCGCACACACACGCCTGCTCGTGCACGGAGGGGCGTCTCACACAGCCCTCGAGGCGCAGACCAGCATGGGACGGGGACCGGGCCGAGCCCACCCCCCCCACCCCCGCCACGCGCCTCCCGATACCCCCCCCCCCCTCCTCCTCCCTCGTTAGTTACGGGTGCAGCGGCGACACGGACGAGTGCTGGAGCCGGAGCTCGCTCCCATGTTCTGGAAGAGAGGAAGCCTTCAGAGTGGCGGTGAAGCCCACAGAGGAGTCACTGACTGGGACGCACCGCGGCCGGGAGAACCCTGCACATCACTCACGGGTCTGGGGCGCCGTCTGCCCGGCGCGGAGAGGATGGGAGGGATGTGAACGGAGGAGCGAGAGATCGCCTGGTTCTGTCCTGCCAAGTCCAAACAGTTGGAGGAATGATGCGACGGTCTGGAGTTGTGTCTGCGGTACTCCGGAGTTAGACTGGGAGCGTTTCTGACACTGAGACACGGAGCGGGAACAGCGAATGAGATTGGAGAAGGGGAGGGAGAGAGGGAGGGAGGGAGGGAGGGAGAGAGGGAGAGAGAGAGAGAGGGAGAGAGAGAGAGAGAGAGAGAGGGAGAGAGAGAGAGAGAGGGAGAGAGAGAGAGATGGTGGGGGCACAAAAAGAACAGGGGGGAGTGTGTGAGCAAAGGGATGAGAGAGGGAGTGCAAGAGAGAAAGAGCGTGACACAGACAGAGAGAGAGAGAAAGGAGGCAGAGACAGACAGAGTGAGAGAAAAACAGAGAAACAGAGTGAGAGACAGAAAAAGAAACAGAGCGAGAGAGGGAGAGAAACAGAGAGAAAGAGAGAGGAGGATAGAATCAGAGATAGAGAGAGAGAAACAGAGATGGAGAGAGAGATGGCGAAGCTGAAAGTAGCCGACTATGAAGCAGTGAGCTGTGTGTCAGCCAGCCGTCGTCCTGTGGCTGTGTGGCGTGTTGCAGCCGCGAATGGTCAGCGCTCGCTCGCACGCACGCTCGCACGCACGCTCGCACGCACGCACGCACGCACGCACGCACGCACGCACGCCCCAGAGAGAATCGGGCTCCAGCCTCCGCTTCACCGTCCCTCCGCTAGTTTGGACTGTTTTGTTGCAAACGCCCACACCCTCCCCTGTCGAGCAGCGGAGGGAGAAGGAGAGAGGGAGAGAGGGAGAGAGGGAGAGAGAGAGAGAGACAGAGAGAGCGAGAGAGCAGTGGAGTGGAGCGGTGGAGTTTACAAACAGACTGGGCTGCTTCAGGGACCTGAAATAGCTGTGGAACGACAGGGGGGGGCGGGGCTACGATATAAATAGAGACAGGAGCTGAACGCTCGCCTGGAGGGAGAGAGGGGGGGGGAGGGGAGAGAGAGGAGGGGGGGGAGAGAGGGGAGGGGGGGAGAGGAGAGGAGAGGGGAGGAGAGAGGGGAGGGGGGAGAGGGGGAGGGGGGGGGGGAAATATGTGTGCGAGTTGGTGTGAGTATGTGTGGGCATGTGCATGTGTGCGTGCGCGTGTGTGTGTGTGTGTGTGTGTGTGTGTGTGTGTGTGTGTGCGCGCGCGCGTGTGTGTGTGTGTGTGTGTGTGCGCGCGTGTGTGTGTGTGTGTAAAGCAGAGAGCTAGACTGGGGGAGGTGGGCGAGGGGAGGGGGGGGGCAGAGACTCTGTGTTATGCAAATAAATCGAAGCCAATCAAGAGCTGTGGAGGCAGGAGGAGAGAGAGAAGCACCACCACTAAATACAAACCACACACACACACACACACACACACACACACACACACACACACACACACACACACACACACACCTCACACACACACACACAGACACACCTCACACACACACACCTCACACACCTCACACACCACACACACACACACACACACACACACACACACACACCTCACACACACACACACACACACACACACACCTCACACACACACACACACACTGCTCCACTGCTCTCTCACACACCACACACACACACACACACACACACACACTGCTCCACTGCTCTCTCACACACCCCACACACACACACACACACACACACACACTGCTCCACTGCTCTCTCACACACCACACACACACACACCTCACTCACTCACACACACACACACACACACACACAGACACCTCACACACGCACGCACACCTCACACACACACACACACGCACACGCACGCACACCTCACACACACACACACACACACCTCACACACACACACACACACACAACCTCTCACATGCACGCACACGCACACCTCACACACACACACACACACACACACACACACACACACACACACACACACACACACACACACACAGACCTCACACACACACGCACACACACACAATTTGTGATCTAAGGTGTTGTCCGTCAGGTCTGTGTGCCTCTGCCACTGTGGAACTGCGTCAGCAACACCAAACACATGGGTCAATATCTGACATGCATCACCCACCAAACACTACTGCCCTACCTAGGGATGTCCCGATCCAGCTTTTTGAACTTCCGATCCGATACCAATATTTATTTGCACTTCCGATCCGATACCGATATCGGCCGATACCGATACCGGCCTATCCGAGCATGTATTAAAGTTTAAAGTTATTTAGCCAACTTACTTTGTTGTCAAACTCATGTTGAAAAGCGTTTTACTCTTGATAACAAGTAGCCAGCTGAATTAGGTGTGTTTGAATAATACACAATGGTTGGTAAGGAGAAACTGACCTGTTTATTTAACAATTAATAAACTCAAAATAGACAAAATATTAAATAACAAACAGAAATAGCATCAGTAAACCAAGGATTAAAAAGCCACAAGTGCAAATAATATTGTAAATTATATTAAAAAAGCAAAACACACAACCTGAGTGGAAAATAGTCTATTAACAAATAGTCTATTAACATTAACATCCATCAGTGCTCTTGAACAAGTGTAAACCAAAACTAAAAAAAAAAATCCGTGCACATATCGTAAACTAATTAAAAGTAAAATGCCTTCTACTCCACACTTTGCTGCTCCATCCCCATCTATACACTCCCTTCAATTCAAACGTTTCTGCCAGTGTTAGTTGTGTAGGACCTTTCTTTTTGTCTTCGGTTTTCTTTAGAAACTCGTCATGTTGTTTATGGTGGTATTTCGCTAAATGCTTGATTAGATTGGTGGTATTAAAAGTTCTTACAGCTTTACCACCACGCTTGACTTTACTGTGGCATATGTTGCACTCTACCTCTTCGTCTTTGTCATCCTTTAAGGTAAAATAATCCCACACAA
This sequence comes from Brachyhypopomus gauderio, assembly GCF_052324685.1. Classification (NCBI taxonomy): domain Eukaryota; kingdom Metazoa; phylum Chordata; class Actinopteri; order Gymnotiformes; family Hypopomidae; genus Brachyhypopomus; species Brachyhypopomus gauderio. Next base: position 26,507,530 of record NC_135216.1, read on the forward strand.
CTGACATTTTTACCGATAACTTCAAATTTACACGGCGGTCCGAGATGCCACGGAGCTAAATTGGGGCAGACTATGCTCGTGTGCTGAAGGTGTGCTGGAAAATGTGGACCAGATTTTACTCTCACTGGCAAAACCACAGCAAAAACTGGAATGGATTATCTAAATGGGTGCGCTGGAAAACCCGGACTTAAAAAAAATGGATTTTTCAGTCTGGATCGGCATTTTCTCGTGTCTGCCGATCCGATACCGATATGCATTTTTTGCTAATATCGGCGGCCGATCCGATCCAAATATCGGATCGGGACAACCCTAGCCCTAACTGCCCCACCAAACACACACTACTGCCCTAACTGCTCCACCAAACACACCATTACTGCCCTAACTGCCCCACCAAACACACACTACTGCCCTAACTGCCCCACCAAACACACACTACTGCCCTAACTGCCCACACTACACACACTACTGCCCTAACTGCCCCACCAAACACACACTACTGCCCTAACTGCCCCACCAAACACACACTACTGCCCTAACTGCCCCACCAAACACACACTACTGCCCTAACTGCCTCCACCAAACACACACTACTGCACTAACTGCCTCCACCAAACACACACTACTGCCCTAACTGCCCCACCAAACACACACTACTGCCCTAACTGCCCACGCCACACACACTACTGCACTAACTGCCTCCACCAAACACACACTACTGCACTAACTGCCCCACCAAACACACACTACTGCCCTAACTGCCCCACCAAACACACACTACTGCCCTAACTGCCTCCACCAAACACACACTACTGCCCTAACTGCCTCCACCAAACACACACTACCGCCCCTTTCAAAAGTTTGTTGGAGGGCTTCACATCTATAGTAGCTAAAATGAACAACAAAAACAATAACAGAACAAAGAATTCAGATTTTCTTTTAGGCTAAAATCAATGTGCAATAATGGCACAATTCACTTAATGGTAAATCACCCATTAAGCAAAATTAGTAGGAGGAAATTAATTTAATTCTATTTTTTCATTATTAGGCTTATTTCCCAAATGAAAACAGTGTCTCTTCACCCATTTCACATTACAGAGGCCAGAATTAATGAATCTTAATCGAGGTGTTTTATTAAAATTCATAAGTACGTGAAAATTAGCTCCAGAGCTGTGTGGTTCAACATCTGGCACACGCCATCGAGAAGATCCACCTGGCTGGCAGCGTCTGGCCCCCCCACTGGGGGAGGAGCTACTGAGGTTAGGTCAGGGCAGCTTCTCCCCTTTAACCCCCCCAACTCTGATTGTGATGTGGAGCTGGTTAACAGGACCAAGCGGTCTTCCTCCTTCTAGCCCTGATGCCCTTGATTGTGGTGTTATGTTGGGGTTCTGATGCCCCTGATCGTGGTGTTATGTTGGGGTTCTGATGCCCCTGATCGTGGTGTTATGTTGGGGTTCTGATGCCCCTGATCGTGGTGTTATGTTGGGGTTCTGATGCCCCTGATTGTGGTGTTATGTTGGGGTTCTGATGCCCTTGATTGTGGTGTTATGTTGGGGTTCTGATGCCCTTGATTGTGGTGTTATGTTGGGGTTCTGATGCCCTTGATTGTGGTGTTATGTTGGGGTTCTGATGCCCCTGATTGTGGTGTTATGTTGGGGTTCTGATGCCCCTGATTGTGGTGTTATGTTGGGGTTCTGATGCCCCTGATCGTGGTGTTGTGTTGGGGTTCTGATGCCCCTGATCGTGGTGTTGTGTTGGGGTTCTGATGCCCCTGATCGTGGTGTTGTGTTGGGGTTCTGATGCCCCTGATCGTGGTGTTATGTTGGGGTTCTGATGCCCCTGATCGTGGTGTTATGTTGGGGTTCTGATGCCCTTGATCGTGGTGTTATGTTGGGGTTTTGATGCCCCTGATTGTGGTGTTATGTTGGGGTTTTGGTTTGGTTTGTTGAGAAACTGTGAACAGTAGCCTTCAGATCACAGCAAACAGGGTAAAAGATTTAGCCTCATCTAAATGTGCCCTCTGCGCGCTAGGAATCCTAGAAGGGACGTGTGTGTGTGTGTGTGTGTGTGTGTGTGTGTGTGTGTGTGTGTGTGTGTGTGTGTGTGTGTACTAGTTCAAAATAATCTATGTGATATAAAACTTCATGCTACAGATTTTGTGTTCAGAGGTTAAAAGGTGCTTCTATGTGCTTCTATTCTGCAGCAGCAGGGTAAAGATGTTCACTTCACTGTGAGTACTACACCAAGACTACAGCAAGAGTACTACTACACCAAGAATACTACTACACCAAGAATACTACTACACCAAGAATACTACTACACCAAGAGTACTACACCAAGAATACTACTACACCAAGACTACAGCAAGAGTACTACTACACCAAGAGTACTACACCAAGAATACTACTACACCAAGTCTACTACACCAAGAGTACTACTACACCAAGAGTACCACACTGAGACTACTACACCAAGACTACAGCAAGAGTACTACTACACCAAGAGTACTACTACACCAAGAGTACTACACCAAGAATACTACTACACCAAGACTACAGCAAGAGTACTACTACACCAAGAGTACTACACCAAGAATACTACTACACCAAGTCTACTACACCAAGAGTACTACTACACCAAGAGTACCACACTGAGACTACTACACCAAGTCTACTACACCAAGAGTACTACTACACCAAGACTACTACTACACCAAGAGTACCACACTAAGACTACTACACCAAGTCTACTACACCAAGAGTACTACTACACCAAGAGTACTACTACACCAAGACTACTACTACAGCAAGAGTACTACTACACCAAGAGTACCACACTAAGACTATTACACAAAGAGTACTACTACACCAAGACTACTACACAAAGAGTACTACTACACCAAGAGTACTACACCAAGAACCAAGAGTACTACTACACCAAGAATACCACACTAAGACTATTACACCAAGATGACTACTACACCAAAAGTACCACACCAAGAGTACTACTACACCAAGAACCAAGAGTACTACTACACCAAGAGTACTACTACACCAAGGCTACTACACCAAGAACCAAGAGTACTACTACACCAAGAGTACCAGACAGTATCATACCACTAGTACCACACCACTAGTACTACACAATAAGTACTATAGAGTACCACACCATGGGTACTGCACAGACTACCACACCACAAGTACCACATCATAAGAATACACAGTACCACACCATTAGTACCATCTCACTAGTACCACGCCACTAGTACCACACCATGAGTACCAAACAGTACTATGATTAGTAGCACTTGCGGAGAACTATCAGTACATGCAGCACAGCTGTTCTCAAATCAGTGTTTGGTGTTTTTACACCCACATTGCTTTATTATAGGGATGCACCGAAAATTCGGCCACCGAAAATTTTCGGCCGAAATGGCTTAAATTTGCATTTTCGGTTTTCGGCCGAAATACTTTCATCACCGAAACAACACGGCCGAAACAATGTGCTGTGATGACGCAAGCAAAAATCGCCACCTGCACGCGCTTATTTGGATAAAGCTAGCAAAATTTTTCCAGTGATGGCGCCGAGGCAAAAGGACATTACACCAAAAATTATGGAACTCGTTGTCTTAGACGATCAGCCGTTCTCTGTCGTAGGGATTTCGTAAGCTAATAGAGCACTTTAAGCCCCGTTATGTTTTGCCGAGCAGACGACATTTATGTTTACCTGAGCTGTTTAATGTTGTTGCAACTCACGTCACGTTTTTATGAGAGAATTTATATTTATCTTTCAGGTCAGTCAGTTATAATTTAATTTAACTCGTATAAAATACATATATTTATCCTCTCAGATAAAAACGGTCTGCAAGCGAGTTAAATTTAATTAGTGGTCGGCCATTGTCAGCTTTATCGCCGTTAACGGCCCACCACTAATTTTATTTTATAATATGCATTACTGTAATGTCAGTGCTAAATAAATATTTTCAAATCAAATTTTGTAGTTGATTTATTCTTTAAAAAGCAATGCTTTGATTTTAGTGAGGTTAGCCATAAATCCAATGTTACTAATAATTGGCATAATGTATTTCGGTGTTTCGGTTTTCGGCCTTGGTTTCCTCATTTTCGGTTTTCGGTTTCGGCTAAGAATTTTCATTTCGGTGCATCCCTACTTTATTACCAACATTCACTAAACGCTCCTCAGATCTGCCACAATCGCCCTCACGAAACCACCTCAGATTGGCCAATTTACCACCTGTTGCTCTTGAGAGCATCACAGTCCCAACCAACCTGGCCCACTGTCTGACGGTCCATCCCCAAGCTGGGGGGTATTTTTACAAGCTCAAAATCCCTAGACGACACTTTCCACAAAAAAACAAGCCAAAGGCTTTTGGGCTAGATGGATGGCTGTGTGTGTGTGTGTGTGAGTGAGAGAGAACTACAATGTAGGGCAAGCAAAGATCTGGGCGGAGGAGTTTGTGCCCCCTCCCCCGCCCACAACCCTCCCAAGCTGCGATCGTCTCCCGGCTTGACGTGCTGTACCCATTATAATTTAGAGGGAGGTCTACCTCTCAGGCCGGTCTGTTATTTAGAGGAAGGTCTACCTCTCAGGCCGGTCTGTTATTTAGAGGAAGGTCTACCTCTCAGGCCGGTCTGTTATTTAGAGGAAGGTCTACCTCTCAGGCCGGTCTGTTATTTAGAGGAAGGTCTACCTCTCAGGCCGATCTGTTATTTAGAGGAAGGTCTACCTCTCAGGCCGGTCTGTTATTTAGAGGAAGGTCTACCTCTCAGGCCGGTCTGTTATTTAGAGGAAGGTCTACCTCTCAGACACACACACACAAGCTTGTGTATTAATATAAATAGGTTCCAATTCCATAATGATTTTAACTCACTACTTACTTTTAGTTTGTTGTGAACTTCTACAGTTCTGGTAGATTCCAAAACAGGACTCGGTTTATTTGTGCAACACAGATTTTGCTGAGTATAAAGACGTGAGCGAAAATTAGAGTAGGGCTTACTTTATCCTGAAGCGCATCTAGGCCTACCGCCTCTTTCTCTTTTTCCATCCATCTCTCTCTCCATCCATCCCTTCCTCCCCCTCTCCCTCAGTCAGACGTAACCCAGTTAAAGGCTGCTCTCCTGGGGAAGGCAGGCCTGTTCCTGTGGGGGTCTGGAGGGATCCACCGGCGAGGATGAGGAGGACGAGGAGGAGGAGGGGGAGGGGCCAGTAAACAAACATGCTGTGCGAGGGAGCCGCAAACAGACGACTGAAAAAAGTGTGTCAGACACGGCCGGCACGGGAGCTCGTGGGCTCAGAGTAACGCACAGTCCATTAACTAATCCTCCAAAGGACACGGACACTGCTTTAACGTGGACGGGGAGAGAGGAGATTCATCCTGATCACCTGCACGCTGGACACCCAGCCATCTCCTTCTGCCCTCACTGAGATCAACGTTCGCCACACAAACAGCGACAGTGATCTAATTCATTTACTTTCTTTTTTTTACCAAATTAAAATTATTCTGGCTTTGAGAGAAGGATTCATTTTGATTTTCAGAGAAGGCTTCATCTAGACTGTGCATGTTCTGTTTAGTTTAAGGCAAAAAGACCCTGGTGGAGTCTCATTCACTTCTACACCCACGTCTAACACCTATGTGTTTCAGAGGAGATAGATGTCTGGCATCATGTTCCTTGACTGGCCATGACACACACAAACAAACACACACACACACCCTACTTTGAGTCATCCTGCCACTGGCCTCCTGGTTGGCGGTAACCCAACCCAGCACACACTGCCAGTACCGGCCGCAGCACGGCGGGCTGATCGATAAACGATCTGTTGGCTGTCCCGATCATCAGCAGGCAGAATTTCTCAGGTTCACATTTGCATGTACAATCAAGTGAGGTGGAGGGTCTGGAGGCTCCGCTAAACCAGCCAGTAGCTCCCCACCACTCCCCCGCTGGAGAGACAGAGAGAGACGTGGGAGAGTGTCATGGGTGAGAGAGACGTGAGTGAGAGACGGGTGAGAGAGACGGGAGAGACAGGTGAGAGAGACAGGTGAGAGAGAGACGTGGGAGAGGGGTGAGAGAGACGTGGGTGAGAGACGTGAGAGAGAGACGTGGGAGAGAGACGGGAGAGAGAGACGGGAGAGAGAGACGGGAGAGACAGGTGAGAGAGACGTGGCAGAGAGACGTGGGAGAGAGACGAGGGAGAGAGACGTGCGGGAGAGACATGGGGGAGAGACGTGGGAGAGAGAGACGTGGGAGAGAGAGACGTGGGGGAGAGAGACGTGGGTGAGAGAGACGTGGGAGAGAGAGACGTGGGAGAGAGACAGGGGTGAGAGACGGGGGTGAGAGACGGGGGTGAGAGACGTCGGACGGAGAGACGTGGAAGAGATTAGGAGAGACGGGGGAAGAGACGGGGCTCTCAGCAGTGGTGTGTGAGGCCATGCACACACATGAGCATCACACACACACACACACACACACACACACACACACCACACACATGCATGCAAACACACACACAGAGTGAACAAGAAAGGAAACGGTAAAGAAAAAGGTTCTGAAAAAAATACTCGTACATGAACAACACAGATGAACACATGAAATAGGAACGACACACGTGAACACATGAAATATGAACAACACATGTGAACACATGAAAGATGAACGACACCTATGAATATACAACTTCATACAAAATTACTGACAGGCAAACAACCTTTTTTGAACATATCATTTGATGACTCATATCAAGGCATAGACAGAATCCAAAGTGTGGATTCACACACACACACACACACACACACACACACACACACACACACACACACACACACACACACACACACACACACACACCACATAGAGATTCTCTCTCCTCAAATAGAACACAGCGATGACTCATTCGCTGCACAGCTCTAACTGCACTGCCCTGGCAGATAACACACACACACACACACGCACACACACACGCACACACATACACATACACACAATTCCCTTCAAATATTAATGCACTCAGGTAATGACAGAAGTGTATGCAGCATGTCTACAGTATCTATAAGCTGGTGCCTTCCAGTACAGACATCTCACCCTGCAAACCCGCCCTCCACGCCTCTCACACAAGACCCGCCCATACCCCCCTCATATCATACTAACCCCTCCCACGTCTCTCACACAAGCCCCGCCCACACATCTCATACCATTCCCTCCCCACACCTCTCACACAAGCCCCGCCCACACCCCCACATCTCATACTAACCCCTCCCACGCCTCTCACACAAGTCCCACCCACATATCATACTAACCCCTCTCACGCCTCTCACCCAAGCCCCGCCCACACCCCCACATCTCATACTAACCCCTCCCACGCAAGTCCCACCCACACCCCCACATATCATACTAACCCCTCCAACACAAGCCCCGCCCACACCCCCACATCTTATACTAACCCCTCCCCACGGCTCTCACACAAGTCCTGCCCACACCTCCACATATCATACTAACCCCTACCACGCCTCTCACACAAGCCCCGCCCTCACCCTCCCACATCTTATACTAACCCCTCCCCACGCCTCTCACACAAGCCCCGCCCACATCCCCCATATGGGACACCTATGGGCCCGCTAACCGCTCACTCCGTACGGGACACCTGTGGGCCCGCCAACCGCTCACTCTGTACGGGACACCTGTGGGCCCGCTAACCGCTCACTCTGTACGGGACACCTGTGGGCCCGCTAACCGCTCACTCCGTACGGGACACCTGTGGCCCCGATAACCGCTCACTCCGTATGGGACACCTGTGGCCCCGATAACCGCTCACTCCGTATGGGACACCTGTGGCCCCATTAACCGCTCACTCCGTACGGGACACCTGAGGCCCTAATAACCGCTCACTCCGTACGGGACAGCTGCGGCCCCGCTAATCGCTCACTCCGTACGGGACACCTGCGGCCCCGCTAACCACTAACTCCCAACGTTCGCCCCCACGCACCTGCGGCCGCAAATACGGACGGAAGGTTGTGACGTGGAGCCGCCTGACGGCACGCAGCTTTGTGAAGGAGACGTGTCATTGGAATCGGCGTGATCGGTGGTTTTAATAAGCAGTAACCGACATCTGGCAGTCCGGTTTGCCAGAAGCGAGACAGGAGGCAAAAAAAATAAAAACAGCCAGGACATCACGAGCATCATGCGGTGTCAAATATTAATGCCCGCGCCTTGGGCTGGCGTGAGCGGCGGGAAGCAAACAGCTCCTCCTCTGATCATCAGAGATCTGGGGAATGATTTCAGACACAACACGGTATCCAGAGCAGAGTGGCGCTTCCTGTGTGGGAAGAGTGGTGAAAACCGGCGGCGGGCCAGGGCAGGCGCGCGAGGACACCCACGGGGGCTGATTCAGCCACTCAACAGCCCAGCGCCTAGCAGGCTGATTCACATCCGATGGGGAGGCGTGCTCCGTCCCAGGGCCCGGCCTGTCCACTGCACACGAGGGTCATGCATTTCTGATGTGTGTTTAAACATACGTTTAAAATGGCCTCTGAGAGGCGGAGCTCGGAAGGAGAAAGTACGGAACGACGCGGCAGGTGAGAGAGCCAATCAGGGCTCTTCCCATGACCAAAGACACTCCGCAAAGGCCAAGGAAACTCCCCCAAGGCTGAAGGTGCTAGATCGCACCATATTCTCTCCTGTTTCACGTCTGATGTTGATATTGGAAGGTAAACACCTAGGAGGGAACGCTACCTTGCAATTTCAGGTGATTCTGCAGCGTGAGGAAATGTGGTATGTCGGCGATGGCCAGGCAAGGGCTGCTCAAGTCTCCGCCACGCGCCTGTTTCCACAGCTCACAGTCATCAACAGTCGTTCAGTACATACATGCATTCCTTCTCCCGTGTACCCACAAACGTGCAGCAAAATGTCAGATACACAGAGGTTGCATGCGCACACACCCCCTCGAGGCAGTGGTGGTGAGGAGAGAATCGTGAGGGTTACAATTAACCCGTTATTGTTTATAAACTTTACAGTACATTTCCGTTTTTAAAAAAAAACAACGAAGGCACTGCAAATGTTAACGTGTTCATTTTGCTGTTCAAAAATGTCTTTCGGTGAGATAACAAGCAGAAGCAAGACGAGACGTATCAGACTTGAAAATGCGCTGGCGGATTTCACGGAAACATTAATCTCTGGACGCCGCACGTTGGCAGTTGAATGGGCGAAATTGCCTAGAACGTATTTAAGCGGAGAACGATGCGTTTTGGCGTTCCGAGGCCCCCGTCGTAGGACAGGCCACCCGGCGGTGTTCGCCAGACTTGGTCGCAGCACATCTTCCTCGGGACGGAGCTCCACCGTACTCCACACCACACGCACCACCAGCACTCCCGCGGAGGGCCAGGCCTATCAGAGACCCTCCCTTACACTGGACAAAGGGAGCGTGCTGGTTTTCCTGGCAATGAACACGGAAACACAGAAAAAAACCAAAACAAGACACCCCAGCAGGATGCCGAGAGCCTTTAACTGCCCCGCGAGCAGTTGGGCATGTATTGCTTTTTCAACGGAGTAAGGAAAAATCCATACGCAGCTCTATGTCAGGGGCACGTCAATAACCTACATGAGAACGCAACGTGGGATGAGTAATGCAGTGTGTGTCGTCTCAGGAGTCATTAGTTAACGCAGTTTTTTAATATGAATGATGAGTTCTGGGCAGAAACCACTTAATGTTAAAAACACAGACTTTGTTTTATTAATGTGTAATTACAAGAGATGGTAAAACCTGAATATTCCCAGTTAATAGCTGATCTATTTTTAAAGCCTAACTACCCCACAATCATATATCTCAACCACATTCATATACCAGCGTGACCGTCTGAAACGCTCCTCGAGGCCCAGAGCACGGCAGAGTGCTGACTCCTGACTACTGACTCCTGATGTACCGATGATTAAGGTGTCAGGCTTCAGCACTGCACCACACAGGGCTCCAGGTTTGAGGACTGTGATTTAACAAAACCACCAATCTGAGAGCTTCCTCTGTGTAGACGGAGAGACTGCAGAGGTCCTGGTGTTCCCTCGCTGCGACCAGGAGTGGGGAGCAGCGGTAGGAGGAGCAGGAGTAGGGGAGCAGCGGTAGGAGGAGCAGGAGTGGGGAGCAGCGGTAGGAGGAGCAGGAGTGGGGAGCAGCGGTAGGAGGAGCAGGAGTGGGGAGCAGCGGTAGGAGGAGCAGGAGTGGGGAGCAGCGGTAGGAGGAGCAGGAGTAGGGGAGCAGCGGTAGGAGGAGCAGGAGTGGGGAGCAGCGGTAGGAGGAGCAGGAGTGGGGAGCAGCGGTAGGAGGAGCAGGAGTGGGGAGCAGCGGTAGGAGGAGCAGGAGTGGGGAGCAGCGGTAGGAGGAGCAGGAGTAGGGGAGCAGCGGTAGGAGGAGCAGGAGTAGGGGAAGCGCAGCAGGGGCACAGCAGCCTGCTGGGAGATCAGCGTGGGGCTGTTCCTCCGAGAAACGCACACTCAGCGCCACCAAAGCACTGGAGTCTGCAGATGCCTTTTAAAAGCAAATGATGAAACACATCAGGTCTGAAAACAGAAGTGCTGACGAAGACAGGCACTCAGTAGTCTCAGCACCTCAGTAGTACGCTGGTCTGCATCTCTAGCCACTCCAACATTCTTCTAATTCAAATAAGAGATTAGGAACACGCGCTAAAGGTACGAGGGTACGGCCACGGAGCCAAAGGCACTTCTGCGTGGAGGACGTGACTTCTGTGTGGAGGACTGGTCCTGGTCAGGCACAGGGAGACTGCACACAGCCTGGGAGATGCCACACAGCCGGGGCTAGCAAGACAAATGATCCCCCAGTTCAAACTAACTTAAGAAAGACAACAGATTTAGCCTTGGATTTCAGAACCACCATAATGTTACACAGCATGAAGACTTGGACTCAGTTTCTGATGGTGTTTCCTGGGCCCTGTCCTGCCAAACAGAAACATGCCCTCCGTTGACCAATCAGAGTCAGCCTACTCCACTGGAACACTGTAAGCACTAATCAGAGTCAGCCCACTCAATTGGACCACTGTAAACACCAATCAGAGTCAGCCCACTCCATTGGACCACTGTAAACACCAATCAGAGTCAGCCCACTCCATTGGACCACTGTAAACACCAATCAGAGTCAGCCCACTCCATTGGACCACTGTAAACACCAATCAGAGTCAGCCCACTCCATTGGACCACTGTAAACACCAATCAGAGTCAGCCCACTCTATTGGACCACTGTAAACACCAATCACAATCAGCCCACTCCACTGTAACACTGTAAGCACCAATCAGAGTCAGCCCACTCCATTGGACCACTGTAAACACCAATCAGAGTCAGCCCACTCCATTGGACCACTGTAAACACCAATCAGAGTCAGCCCACTCCATTGGACCACTGTAAACACCAATCAGAGTCAGCCCACTCTATTGGACCACTGTAAACACCAATCAGAGTCAGCCCACTCTATTGGACCACTGTAAACACCAATCAGAGTCAGCCCACTCCATTGGACCACTGTAAACACCAATCAGAGTCAGCCCACTCCATTGGACCACTGTAAACACCAATCAGAGTCAGCCCACTCCATTGGACCACTGTAAACACCAATCAGAGTCAGCCCACTCCATTGGATCACTGTAAACACCAATCAGAGTCAGCCCACTCCATTGGACTACTATAAAGACCAATCAGAGTCAGCCCACTCCATTGGACCACTGTAAACACCAATCAGAGTCAGTCTACTCCACTGGAACACTGTAAGCACCAATCAGAATCAGCCCACTCCATTGGACCACTGTAAACACCAATCAGAGTCAGCCCACTCCATTGGACCTCTGTAAACACCAATCAGAGTCAGTCTACTCCACTGGAACACTGTAAGCACCAATCAGAGTCAGCGCACTCCACTGGACCACTGTAAACACCAATCAGAGTCAGCCCACTCCACTGGACCACTGTAAACACCAATCAGAGTCAGCCCACTCCACTGGACCACTGTAAACACCAATCAGAGTCAGCCCACTCCACTGGACCACTGTAAGCACCAATCAGAGTCAGCCCACTCCACTGGACCACTGTAAGCACCAATCAGAGTCAGCCCACTCCACTGGACCACTGTAAACACCAATCAGAGTCAGCCCACTCCACTGGACCACTGTAAACACCAATCAGAGTCAGCCCACTCCACTGGACCACTGTAAACACCAATCAGAGTCAGCCCACTCCACTGGACCACTGTAAACCCCAATCAGAGTCAGCCCACTCCACTGGATCACTGTAAACACCAATCAGAGTCAGCCCACTCCACTGGACCACTGTAAGCACCAATCAGAGTCAGCCCACTCCACTGGACCACTGTAAACACCAATCAGAGTCAGCCCACTCCACTGGACCACTGTAAGCACCAATCAGAGTCAGCCCACTCCACTGGACCACTGTAAACACCAATCAGAGTCAGCCTACTCCACTGGAACTCTGTTCTCCCTCCACAGTTCCTTTTAAAGCTCAGAGTCTCCAGAGTTGATTCCAGGAGGCAGCAGACCCTGAATCAACCTTAACTCTACTGGAGATGACGTACAAACAAGCGTCGGCATGGAAACACACACAACCTTGCAGTGTGTCCTGGGGAGGAGAGTTGTTGTCTTACCTGGCGTGTTGGATGAATTCATGGACAGAGCTGCCCTGTGTCCTCCCCTCTGCCTCTGACACTCAGCGAGCGACTACAGCCGGCAGCTCCTTGCACACAGTCGTGCTTCTCTGTGTGCGTGTGTGTGTCTGAAAGGGGCGTGTCCGTCTGGCGGAGGAGGATCAGCGGTGAGCGTCGGCGTCAGCCATGGCCGAAGGAGTCAGGTGAGCGTCAATGACGGACGTCACTGCAAAAGACACAGACGAGAAAGAGTTAAAACGCCGAACTTCCTGTCAACACAGCTGCTGTTTACGCGTTTCCCAAACGCGCCGTATCGAACCCGATTCAACTCATCTGCCAATACGAAAACCCATTCCAGAACTGGTCACTGAATTTTTAAATGGCACAAAGCAATCTCTGATGTCACTATGTGTCAGCATGCGTAAAACGAACAAAGTCTAAACCTGACAGAAGGTCTAAACCCGAGCACCTCTGTGAGAGTGTGGTGAGACTGTGGTGAGAGTGTGGTGAGACACGGTTCAAAAGTAACGGGGGGGGTGGGGGGACGACGACACACTGGAACATCAAGCCATTGAAGTTTTTTACAAATTATTACGAAACTGCATCTCTACACCTTCCTCCAGGTGCGGTTCACAAATCAGTGGACGTGAGGCACTCTGCAGCCGCCTCCTCTGAGAGAGAGAGAAAGAGAGAGGGAGAGAGAGAGAGAGAGAGGGAGAGAGAGAGAGGGAGCGAGAGGGAGGGAGAGGGGGCAGCAGACAGGCAGAGCACAGCTAATGGGGTGACTCATGCAGCCCCTGGTCTGCAGAGACAAGCGAACTGTAGTGCCGTATTACCCACGCTTGCCTAGCAGAGGCCCGGGCGCACGCAGCGGGGAACTACATTACCCACGCTGCCAAGTGGTAGCTGCACATGCGGCCGGGTACGATGGTACTATGATACCTACACTGCCCAGAAGCGAGTGCGTACGCTGCAGGGGTTTAACTTTACCCACGCTCCCCATGAGACTACAAGAAGCCTTAGCCCCTGGCTCACACACGGAGAGCACGCGTACTGTTGGCTTGCAGTAGCCACGTGCACGACAGACATGTTTTAACTGTCCCATCTTAAACACATATTACTGCCTAATAAATGGCAGGTTTGAAGGGGATGTCTCCAGCCTGCAGGTGTTTAACGATGTCGTTTGAAATGTGGATTCAAAAATATTGATCAGCAACATAACAGGGTGGAGACAGAGCCCCCCCCCCCCCCCCCCCCCCAAAGAAAAACAAAACAAAACCATGATTCAACACCATGACAAAAACTTTTTGTTTCATAAAGCACATCAGTAAACCCTATCCTTCAACACGGACGGTAAAGCGGTTCTAAAAACACTATAAAAAGAACAGGGTGATATTAACATCTACTTTATATGATTATTTGCGTCATCGTGACATGACATATACAAACACTGCAATTAGATTAAGCATCGGGAGGCTTTGATGAGACAGGAGGCTTTGATGAGACAGGATCTGGAGGCAGCTTTGGGTGCCATGCTTGCCTCTCCCGCAGTGTCCTCTGGCCCCACCTGCTGGCCAGAGTGTGCAACTGCGCTCAATTGAACCGGCTTCCTACTCTCTGGTGGGGCGCTTCCTGCCTCTGACCCACTGTCTGTTGACCTCACGTTTCCGGTACTCATCTCACTCACAAATAGCTCAGCACAAAAATACCATGAGCATAATGCATTTGGAACTGTTGCTACTGGAGATCTCAAATGTAATCCAGAAAATATGTAGGCTAAATCTAAATCAGTGATTATTAACCTAAACTTAGGCTGAATGAAAATTCCTATAGTACAAGTTGCCTCAGGTACTGCTGGGCAATACAGACAATAACAATTCAATAACCCAATATTCTCCAGTGATATCGCGGTATCTGGTGGTGTTTGACTTTACTCTAACGACGTTATTGAAACCACGCTTCCCGAATACTGTTACTGTAGCCCAAAAAACTTCTGTATAAATCAAAGCAATATGAATTATGCATGCAGTGTTTGAACTGGAAAAGTCCCACTTTAGCACTTAAAATATTTCACATTTAAGTTGCGAAACTGCTAGACGAACTCAAGTCAGACGCCTGAAGGCAGTGAGCTTGACCACTCCCCCCCCCATTTTAAGTATCTTAAACAGATTCACAAAGTGCACAAAACATCTTCCCATCAGCCGTTTTGGCTCAAGTGTGTGAGGCGTCATTCTGACTCCAGCCATGTGGCCGCACTGATTGGAGACTTCACTATGGTAGTTTGGGTTAAACCCGATTCTGCTTTCCAGATCATCAGTGTTTGCCATGGCGGCCTGTCTGAACATGAGTTAAAGGCCACTTGTGTTACCAGCCTTACCTGCAGCACCTGCACTACACGAGGCAAATTGAGTCTGTGTTTAACTGAAACAAAGACCAAATGACACGTGTTGCCTTTAGTTTTGGCGTTAGCTGGCACTCGGCAGCCGCTCACCTCACCTCCAGATGCTGACCCGAGAAGGTGCCCCAGCCATGAGAGCAGTCAGAAGCTAGAAGACTGTTCTCATGATCGTCATCTACCGCGAGGTGGAGAATACCATGTACATAGTATTCTAGGACCATACTGTTAAATATGACGATTCACACAGTGTGAAATCAGTACCAACAGCACAACAAGCACAAAATCAACCAGTGAAGACACGCAATCGGGTTGAGGCCTCGTTCACGAGAGCGGACGGAACAGAGTTCTGACATGTTTGGACCTCTATTGAGAATTCAGAATTGCATGACATTTCGTCTTGGGGGTTAAATTTAGAACTTCATGTTCCAAGTCGATAGCTGTAGATGAATCCCGACGTGCAAACCTCACAGGAGGTCTGGGTTTGACCGTGCCCTAGCCGTGGGCCTTAGCCTCAGACTTCTCTTTGATGGCTAGCTCTCGCACTTGACCAGGGAGCTCGGACTTCAGGAGGGGACAGAGCCGGGACACGCAGTGAGTGTGTGTGTGTATGTGGGGGGGGGCTCATCATCTTCCTGTCTGCTTACGTAAGCTTTACCCAACTCAAGAACCACCACTTTTACACAGGAAGGGAAAAAAAAACTGGCTCAATAAATGAGGTGTTTGCTGGACTCTGGTGTTCAAAGGACACACTTTCTTTGCGAACGCTGTGTGTTCAGAAGAACAAGATTAACCTAATTACAGAGAACATGGAGGTTTAAGGATCCCTGGGGCGTAAGAAGAGTCTGAAGCTTAAATACTAACATATGACTGAAAAACAAACCACCGTGAGGGATGAATGTGCACAGCACACGCACGCTGTGTTTAAAATACATCATTCCAATGTCATAAATAAAAAAAAAACAAAATGAAAAGATAAAAAAACAATAGAGAAAGATTACACTAAGATTAGCAATGAACACTATTATGATGGAATGGACGTGTTTACTAGATCCCTCCGCCAGGTCCATAATTATCCAAATTTCTCCTTGCGATGTAAATGTTTACTCTTTCTGGAGCTGCTCTCACAGGCCCCACGAAACAAGCGACCGTGAGGCATGTGACCAGTGGAGGCACACAGCAAACCTCAGGACCGCAGGTGCTGGAGATTAGCTGCGTGGTCCAAAACCGCCCCCACCCGTCTCGGGTTTTACTCTGTTCCTGCTCCAAGCTGAGCGTTACCTGTTTCGCCCCATCGTTACAGGAGCGCCGTGGTGCGTGCTGGTGTGTGGACAGCAGGGTTGGAGCCAAAATGTGAACCGACCCCCAGGACTGGGTCAGGAACTCTGCAGTACCTGGATCGCAAGCTCAGTGGAGTGAGTACACACACGCACACACACAGAGCTGCCGGAGGGCTCTGCACTGGTCTGAGGCAGCTGGCACTCTGCTGTAAGTCTCACCACTGAAAGCCTCTACATCTACACTACTGTACACCCCCTCTCTCTCCCACTTCAACTCTCACCTAATATTTTCTCTCCATCTCTTCCTCTCTCCACCTTTTCCTCCCTCTCTCTCCATCTCTGACCGGCGTTTAACACTCTTAAACAGGACCTGCCTCACCTGTGCAGGTTGAGCAGCAGACAGGTGCCCCCACACCCCTCCGGAAACCTTCAGCACCCCCTCATCACCCCCACCCCCCCACAAGAGCGCCGGCCCCCGCACCGAGAGCTCACGTCCCGGCCCACATTTGGCGAGGATGGACAGCGCTGTGCGCTGGATGACTCGGCCGGTTCCAGATGGCTGGGATTCGGCACCATCGCCACGTACGACAGCACCAGAACGCCAACGCGAAAGAGGCCGTCAACTGCCGAACCCCAACGTGCAAAACGTTCTTCGCTGTGCTGCTGTCGGATTCGCCTACCGCGTCCATTTAGTCCTCACTGCCTCTCAGTCTTGTCCTCGGACATTAAACGGCCATAGACGCTCTATTAACCTGTATTAACCTACGGGAGTCTGTAGTAGCCCGCTACCATATGTTAACCATGTAATAATAGGCCTTTCCTTCACTCAGTTATCACATCAGAGCCCAACTGCCGTTTCCCTGATTCACAGTCCACATAGGCGCTGGATTAAAGCTCCTCTTGTGAAGAATGTTGAGCATGCTGCAGGCCAGGTGAACAAATGAGAGAGCATCATGAGGTACTTCACTTCAAAACCCAAACAAACCCAGAGAACCACATCCAAACCCAGAGAACCACATCCAAACCCACACCAAACAAACCCAGAGAACCACATCCAAACCTACACCAAACAAACCCAGAGCATCATATCCAAACCCACACCAAACCAAACCCAGAGAACCACATC
The DNA here is from genome assembly GCF_052324685.1 of Brachyhypopomus gauderio. NCBI lineage: Eukaryota > Metazoa > Chordata > Actinopteri > Gymnotiformes > Hypopomidae > Brachyhypopomus > Brachyhypopomus gauderio. The sequence continues at coordinate 26,524,989 of NC_135216.1, forward strand.
CAAACCCACACCAAACCCAGAGAACCACATCCAAACCCACACCAAACCAAACCCAGAGAACCACATCCACACCAAACAACCCCAGAGCACCACATCCACACCCACACCAAACAACCCCAGAGAACCACATCCAAACCTACACCAAACAAACCCAGAGCATCATATCCAAACCCACACCAAACCAAACCCAGAGAACCACATCCACACCAAACAACCCCAGAGCACCACATCCACACCCACACCAAACCAAAACCCAGAGAACCACATCCAAACCCACACCAAACCAAACCCAGAGAACCACATCCACACCCACACCAAACCAAACCCAGAGAACCATATCCAAACCCACACCAAACCAAACCCAGAGAACCACATCCAAACCCACACCAAACCAAACCCAGAGAACCACATCCAAACCCACACCAAACAAACCCAGAGAACCATATCCAAACCCAGAGAACCACATCCAAACCCACACCAAACAAACCCAGAGAACCACATCCAAACCCACACCAAACAAACCCAGAGAACCACATCCAAACCCACACCAAACAAACCCAGAGAACCACATCCAAACCCAGAGAACCACATCCAAACCCACACCAAACAAACCCAGAGAACCATATCCAAACCCACACCAAACCAAACCCAGAGAACCACATCCAAACCCACACCAAACCCAGAGAACCATATCCAAACCCACACCAAACCCAGAGAACCATATCCACACCCACACCAAACCAAACCCAGAGAACCATATCCACACCCACACCAAACCAAACCCAGAGAACCACATCCAAACCCACACCAAACCAAACCCAGAGCATCATATCCAAACCTACACCAAACAAACCCAGAGAACCACATCCACACCCACACCAAACAAACCCAGAGAACCACATCCAAACCCACACCAAACCAAACCCAGAGCATCATATCCACACCCACACCAAACCAAACCCAGAGAACCACATCCAAACCCAAACAACCCCAGAGCACCATATCCACACCCACACACCAAACCCTAACAAACCCAGAACACCACATCTGTTGAGTACTTAAAGAGCTTAAATCTTAAATTGTATTTCTATCGGTCTATGGTTATTTGCGCTTCTTGGTAAAAGTTTAACTCCCGTTTAAGTGAGCAGTGTTCCAATCGAAACACTAGGTAATGACACTGACTCCTGTAGTTTAGAAGTAGTCTGGTTCAAGAGTATCTTGAATTCTGGCCTATCTGTGCTATTATCTAGGATGAATTCTGTGAACAGATTCAAAGCACTTTGTAAGTCACTCTGGATGAGAGGGTTTGCTAAATGCCCTCAATGTAAATCCACACCAACACCAATTTGGTAACACTATCCTGAGGTCAAGTACAATCTAGTTCCACAACATTCAGATGTGCGTACGCCACCATTGTTGCGATCACATAATATATCACATTCTCCTTTCAGCAAGGCACCCCGCGCTGCACTGATCCACACAGCGCCGCCATCCCGTCGGAGTTCAAAGGCTTAACCGAGTGGCCCGCATCACGTGAATAACGGGACATCTCGCCGCCACACGTTTAAAAACGTCTCGCAGCCGCCGGGTGGCAGGAGGAAGAGCAGCATCATCGGAAAACGCTGCCGCTCTCTGACCTCCCTCTGTGGGGGTGGGGCACTGATGGAGGACAGCTCAGGGGAGTAAGTGGGCCAGGTGTCATTTTGTTTGGGGGGGGGGGGGGGTTCAAGAACCAGGTGATGGCTGCTAGGCAACCCAGGATACGCTGGGGCTTCATTGCATCACCCTCCCGGAAGGCGGAGAGAGGGAGCCAAGAAAGCCTTCCTAAAAATACAACCTGGCAGGCCAACAAGACGAGCACAGAGCACAGGACCAGCGCCGAGCGCCGGCTGAGCACGAGCCAAGAATCAGTGCAGTGATGTCATGCAAGAACGGCATTTTTAAAAAATACAATATTTAAAAACATTCCCTCTGCTAGGGTGAAATGGCTTCATTTTACAGGTGCAAGAACCGTTTGAGGACACAATACTGTCCAGTACCGGGAGCCATAGTCCACACTAAACAAAGAAAGACCCCAACGCTCCAGGGTACCTGTGCGTGACCCTCGGGAACAGCGTTCTCTTGTTCCCCTTGACGCAGCTCGGGGGGGGGGGGGGGGGGGGGGGGGGGGGGGCGGGGGGTGAATGGGTGATCGTCTGAGGCGTTGGACACGGCAGGTCGGAGGGCAAGCGGACCCGACGCGACACACGACAGGAAGGAGAACAGGAGCAAAGCCAACGCGCCCTCTCCCTTCTCATTCATCACTGCGTTAGCGCTGCACCTTCTAGGTTATTGCTTATGCACGAGTGTGTGTGTGTGTGTGTGTGTGTGTGACAGAGGTGTGTAGCCGGCGAGGGGAGGCAGATGGGCTGTTCTCTCTCCGCCAGTCCCTGGAGCGTGGCACCTGTGGCAGGCAGCTAGCCTCGCGGGAGGGAGCCGTCCTCTGAAGCGTTGGCCTGGAGACGGGTCCGCCACGCTCCAGACCTCCACACCGGCCAGCGTCGCACCGGCCGGCTGGCACCACCCACAGCGCCGAGCGGCAGCGCATCCCGACGGGGCTTCCTGTTACAGTCCTGCCCCCGTCTGGCTCCGCCCACAGCTGGCTCCGCCCACACAGGGCGGGCCCAACCATGCCGTCAACAGCAAACCAGTTTTGATTTCATTTAATCCAGTTTTTTTTTTTCCTTCCACTGTGTAAACCGTTGTGCTATATATTCTGTTTGCAAATGGAAACTTCAGTGGTGAATTCTGGCGATTTTCACCACATGCGTGTTTAACCACACACTGAGTCACTCCGTCAGCGGTCAGTCCGCTGTATCACTCTACATATGGAGATTCTGCTCCTCCTAGAACACGACTCTCCGCAAGATGTTCGATTTAAACGACGGCTGAGGAGAACACGCGTCGTCGGCCGTGAGCAGGCTGAGGAGACTGGGTGAGAGGTGACAGAGACGGAAACATGACGCAAGATGACCAAGAGTCTCGTCAGAAGGAAACTGAGAAAGTCTCCATGATTAGGGTAAAATTTCAGCTCAAATTAGGTTAATGGGTTTGGTTCAAATTAGGCTAATGTCAGTATGCTGACAGCATTATAATGAAACAAGATTTTAATTTCATTACGTTCTAATATGATATAGCGTGTATAGTTAAAAATAACATTACTTGTTAGACTACTGTTCGCCACAGGAATGTTGGTTGTGCAACTCCTTGTGTATTCCTGCTAAACACTACACCTGTGTCTGAAATGTGCCTCTTACACATGGAAATACTTGTATCACTGTAAGTAAATACATGAATAAATAAATCAATCTCAATGCGGTGGAAGAAAAGCTCCTGGGCCTAATTTTTGGTGTGTGCACTCTGATGGGCTAAAAACATCCGCAGGTGAAAAGGGAGAACACAGCATCACTCCATACTGAACCTGCAGGAAGCCCGGAGCAGGACTGAGGGCTCCACGCCAGTCTGCATCATCCTCACCTGAACGCCCCACTCGGGGTTCAGCGAGTTATCAGGCCTGGCTTCTTCACCTCCTGCAATCCAGCTGGTGCCTTGGGGGCTTGGCCACATGTCTCCAGGGCTCACCCTGAGCTGCTGCGTCTCCACGAGCTCCTACATCTCACCTACATCTCACACCCCACAGGCTACCAGACACAAACCCATATCAGCTATGGGAGGTGGTTCCGACCCTGTAGGGGAGGTGGCATCTGTAGCCAGCTATGGCTACATCCTAACACAACATCTAAACTTAACTCAGGTAAGAGCTGCATTAGAGCTGCAGAGAGTGTCATTGATACTACCTCAAAGTCCTGTACAGTCTCAGAGTTGTGCAGAGGAGATGAGGCATAGGTCATGAGTGGCCAAAGGTCATGAGAGGGCATAGGTCATGCATGCCATGCTGACAAAGAAACATCTGTTTTTTTAAACTGCAAGTCTCTAAAATACCTTGAATTTTTTACACTCCCTAGGAGCCCTTCCTCACTCCTGTCCTGTCTCTCTCTCTCTCTCTGTGCTGTTCCTCACTCCTACCCTGTCTCTCTCTCTGTGCTGTGCCTCACTCCTGTCCTGTCTCTCTCTCTGTGCTGTTCCTCACTCCTGTCCTGTCTCTCTCTCTGTGCTGTTCCTCACTCCTGTCCTGTCTCTCTCTCTGTGCTGTTCCTCACTCCTGTCCTGTCTATCTCTATGTGCTGTTCCTCACTCCTGTCCTGTCTTTCTCTATGTGCTGTTCCTCACTCCTGTCCTGTCTCTCTCTCTCTCTCTCTCTGTGCTGTGCCTCACTCCTGTCCTGTCTCTCTCTCTCTCTGTGCTGTGCCTCACTCCTGTCCTGTCTCTCTCTCTCTCTCTCTCTCTGTGCTGTGCCTCACTCCTGTCCTGTCTCTCTATCTGTGCTGTTCCTCACTCCTGTCCTGTCTCTCTCTCTCTCTCTGTGCTGTGCCTCACTCCTGTCCTGTCTCTCTCTCTCTCTCTGTCTGTGCTGTGCCTCACTCCTGTCCTGTCTCTCTCTCTCTCTGTGCTGTGCCTCACTCCTGTCCTGTCTCTCTATCTGTGCTGTTCCTCAAGCCTCAGTTGGCACCAGTGTTTTGGGTGACAGCCAACATCAGTGGTACAGCAGAAGGCAACGACACACATTATATTTTATAAATAAGATCCCCTGCACTACCAAAACCTTGCACTAATTTTAGATTTAATTTGATTGTTTGAGGATCTGTCGACTGCATGTACCTGCCAATAGCACATGCTGATGAAGTGAATGTAACATTATGATGCTAGTGTGACACTTGGCCCAGCCCTCAGCTGTAGATTCGTATCACTCACAGAAGTCGTCTTGGTGATGAAGGTGTGTGTGGCAAGCTAGTAAAAGAGGTTGGACAAGTTTTTTATATGACACACACACAAACACACACACATAGGTTCTGTTTTGTTAGGTAATGCAGATCAGTTTGAGTGGCAGCCATAAACTAATGTCTCATGTTTACTATAAACATGTGTGATACAAGTTCCCAGAAAACACTGACCAAAGTCCCCTCCTCTGAAACCACTCAGTCCCAATCAGTGCAAATCACAAACTACTCAGCTCAAGTTCATTATGTCTGCAAAACTCACACTCTGATGAAGCCCACCAGCTCCTGCTGTGACAATCTCCATGTGATGCGGTGCTATATTAAAACCGCAATCAATTAACGCCAAAATCAGCACTCTGGCTGACTCAGGTCTAACTCAGAAGCAGGTAACAATGAGCACAGCAAACATTTCTTTTGTGCGTTTCAGTGGGTGTGTGTTCAAGAGCCTTTGTGAGTCCTAGTTAAGCTTTTACAATGCAACTCCAGAGCAAGAGATTTATTGCAGCATTTAGCAGTCAACGTTATGCCACATTATCAAAAATAACTTGTGCAATGCATCTGTGTGACGGCCATGTTCCTGACAAAGCAAAGACAACTGATCATCTTGCATCTCAATAGTCAAACTGCACATGTTGTATTGAGACATTCACTCTCTCTGCCTTGTCAACTCTCTCTCTCTCTCTCCCCTTCGCACTGTGCTCTGGTGGTCTCTGGAAACCCATCATAACATGGTTAACAATGATTAAAACCGCTTAAGCTCATTTTGGGAGGCATGTTAGATTAAGGCTTAAAATGGCCACATTCCATCTGTTTTCATTTGAACGTTTGAGTTATCTTTATGCATATGTCTTGGTACGTGATGAATTCTATTCCCATTTATCCTGAAACTGGAGAAATTATTCATTCTCTCCCCTCTTGCTCCTCTGAAGTGAAGATTACAGTACTACACTGACTCTGAAGGATACTGGAGGTCTAGTCATGAAAGGTTCCACTGTTCCACGGTCACCTGTCCCATCCACACTGATATTTAACAGAAAATTATTTCAAGAAGAGAGAAAACATCAGGCCTCTGTTCTGGCTACCAGAAGTTTTATAAAAATAAAAATAAACCCTGCAGACAGATGGGTGGCGTTAACACGTATAAGCATTATGAGACTTTCCTGGAAAACGTGTAATGAAATAGACCAAATAGCAAAAAGAAACTAAGACAGATGGCTCCTGAACAAATGGATCTTTTAACAGCTGATCTGAGACCAGATTGCTCTCATAATCATTCAGGATTTGACTAGGAAGAGCAGGTCCAACATCAGCTTAAAAGTAACACGGCACTGCAAGATGTGCAGCAGAAACGAAGGTCCCTAGTCTCGATTTCCAGGCAACGGTATCTCCTAGACAAACACAGCAATGCCAATGGAGCCATCCAGTCCATTTGTGGAGATGGGGTGCTTCAACCCAGCCATTTCCCCCCTAGCAAGTAAACAGAGACATGACGAGCTTCCCCCCTTGGCACATGGCACAATGTTGCCAGTTAAGACTCAGAAATAAGACCAAGACTACAATTCCCATGACCACCTTTATGGGCAACATCACTGATAAGGTTGCAAGATGCAGGCATGATTATATTGCCATTATATATTGTGACTGAAATGCCTAACACACAGGTGAATGCTTGCCATAGCATGGTCAAAAAAGGCCTAGTTAGACAAAAGAGTATTTACATCTGGTTGTTTATGTGAATGCTGTGATTTATAAAAACACACACAGAATCTTCACCTTGGGTCATCTGAGACTGGTCAGCACGCTCACAACACACAATAAAGACATTCCAAAATATGGTAAATGTTTCGGTATCACAAAAGTGTATATTGTGGTAGTGACTGGCATATTGTTCAGCCTTAAGCTTTGAACAGAAAACAAGTTTTATAAAGCTCAAATTAAAGCTGACAATTGTGGCAAGGTTCAATGTGAGCAAGCATGCCCTTGTAAATGCTGTCTTTGAAACACAAAATGGAAGCCTGCAATGGCCTCGTTGAAAACTTTAGTCAACTCTGCTAATTCCATATGTACAAACATACTGCAAAATAACAGTGATGCTGAAAAGATTCAAACCAAAGCTTTATGTCACACTCAGGGGAGAAATCAAGATTAGTGTGTTAACACTAGGTAGTGTGTTAACTGGATGACCATGAGACCTGTACCCATCCACCTAATTAAACCAGTGGGGAAGGGAAGCATCTCACAGCAGGGTCACGGACATGGACCTCTAAGAAACAAAGTCAGATTAGTCCAGATTAGTCAGAGTTCCCTAACCAAGTAACTATCCCTTCTACCTGAATCCTCTTTAAAATACAGTTGGGTCTTTCGGTCTCAAAACATTGCACAGAATCACCTACACTGTCCTGTAAGCTTATATTAGAGGTAACAGTTTTCATAATAGATACAACTTAGAGCTACGAGAGGCTTTTTTAAATATAAAGGGCTTTCTGTAAGTCGTAGGAGAGCTGAGGGCAGTAGTGACCTCAGTAGCTACCGTGCCGAGCCATGTCTGGTGCCATCCAGTTAGCGACGAATCATAACAGCTAAACTCACCGATTAATCAAACAATCGAAAAACGACGCTTCGATTAATCGGCCAGCGACGCGAGGGGGGAAACCCCCCAAACGTCCAAACGAGCGAGCATCGCGCAGCCGACCGCATAACGGCCACGACACGTTCACTGCAATTCTACCGTGGAGAGCGGTCGGTAAAACCGGCACCCACCGCCGTGTGGCCCACGTTAACACCTCGGCTCACGAATGTCCACACGGTCTAAAAACAAGTTTAATGACAATAAAGGAAGACGGTGGCAGCCACACGGGCTCCTCGCCCCGTACGGCGGGGAGATGTCGGTGGCCCCGGCGCCACTTCTGGGACTCGCGAAGACAAACTTACGAATTTGTTGGCGAACTACGCAACGGTCACGGCGATAATGGAGAAATACGGCCAGCGTTAGTATCGGCTTAGTACATTAATGTGATTTAGCACGTCGGCTAACGCCTACGGGAGCGTACCGCCGGCTGTCAGGAGCAGCTATCAACCGAAAAGATCCGGAGTGGATGATATATATATATATATATATCATTATCGTTATCTGACAAAACGGACGTAATTTTCAAACCTGGTAACAGTCTTCCGTTCTTCTCGCTCACGCGCACTTTTTTTTTTTTTTTTTTTTTAATAGTAGTAGTAGGGCCGGTCCTTCTCCTTTATCGCCGTGGTGAGTGGTTTTCGTGAAAAGTCTGGGTTTTCTGTCACAACTCTCTTTCCTCCATATTTGCAGCTCCTCCACCAACAACAACATTGATGACGTCTCTCCCCTGTCACGTGACCTCGATTGTGGGTTCTAAAAATAGATCGCGAGACTTAAAAAAAAAAGTGCAACGCGACGGATTAGTGCCACACGTAAGAGGCGCGGGGGGACGTCAAAGCAGAGACGGCTCTACGGACTGTGTGTGTGTATGTGTGTGTGTGTGTTCACTGTTGCGATCTTAAACTTGCCGAAAGTGTTAATAATGAAGGTTTTAATTGTTTAGAGGTTAGGGAATGGTGCGCCCCCTTTCGATACGTCGCAGAACGACGAGGTAGTGTGGTCGCCTTGAGAGATGAGAGGTTTCTGAAGTTCTCGAAGGGATTGAACGGTGTGAATATGAGAGAAATTTGAATATCGACGAGCTGCGTCAGTGGCTTAAAGACTTTTGAACAGAATTCATGTCATTCATGTCAACCTCGTTCACTCTGAGCTTTTATTCTTTCACTATTCATTGCTGACAGGCTACATATGTGCTTCTCTGGTACCTATTTAGGCCAGTTGTGTATTATTAAATACTTAGTGAGTCCAACAAGGTCCTCTTAAAAGCCTTATTGTCTCTCTCTCTCTCTCTCTCTCTCTCTCTCTCTCTCTCTCTCTCTCTCTCTCATCCTCTCTTCCCTGTTTGTGTTTTGCCTACTCCAATGTAGGCCTATTATGATATTCATTAAGGTCTCCATCTGAGGATGGCTCTCTGCAAGGACCTGGGAACACAAACACAGAGACCTAACGTACATGCATGCTCACACATGCACACAAAACACGAGTAGTAACTAGTTATATATGCATAGTTATGTGTATTTAAATAATATGTTGATGGATTTGTAGGTTCCCTTTCTCATGGTGAGCTATGTAATTTACTGTTATGTAAATGGCACCAAACGAATCTACTTTGTTTCCTTTTTTGTGTTTAAGCCCTGTTGGTGACAGCTTTTGTCATGCTGGTGACATTTGACCTTTCTTCTTTTACATTTTAGTTAAAAATAATAAACTAAAACAAAATAAACAGCTCATAACGCACCTCAGTATGCTGGTGTGTGTTCTGTAAGCAATCTGAGTATTTATTTATTTTACAGTTCCACTTTTACACTCTCATTGCGTCATCGTACGTTATTATTTGACTGAAATAACAATAATTTGGTATTGGAATATGGTTTAAATGTAATTACGTGTGCTTTTCCCACATCACACACACACACACACCTTCATTTCCCGGCTGTCTGTTAGTGTTCTTAAGCCGTGTGCATGTGTAACCCACCTGTGCTGGTCCACTCACACACACTGTCACAGACGCGCCCATTAAAGCACGCACAGTGTCACACAGCATTATTGTGAATGCACATGCACTCTCTCTGTCATACACACACACACACTAACCCATGCAGTCAGCATCATGACACAAGCGAGCAGCGTACTGCCACATTCACAGATTTTCGCATACACAAACAAAAACACACAGAACATTCCAATAAATTCACCTGAGCAGTCTTTTAAAATATTATTATTATTTTGAAGAATACATGCTATTTTCACAGCGACTGGTGCGAGATGGCTAGACCAGGGATCGACGTCAGGCTCCTGCTATACGGAAGGCCGTTTGCTCTCTTACGTCACCGACCCATTCATACGGACCCAGCGAGACGCAATCAATGGCCACGCGTCTACGGATGAGACGCGGGGGCTAAAAATACACGCGTGGTGAACGAAACCCGCGATCTGCGTCAGGCGCGAAACAATCAACTGTTTGTTCTCTTCCGCTGATAGAAGATGGAGGGAGGATGTTCGATGAAATATGAGCGGAGAGAAAACTCTCTCTCTCTCTCTCTCTCTCTCTCTCTCTCTCTCTCTGTGTGTGTGTGAGTGTGTGTGTGTGTGTGGTACGAGGAGGTGCGGGTTAATGTATAGAGGTTCCTGGTAAAGTGATGGCAGGAGCAGGGTGTGAGAGTCTACAGATCTGAGCTTGGGCTCCAAACCCCACACCTGTCTGGCTTAGTCGTGAAAATATCAATATAAGAATTATATTAAATAATACTTTTAATAAAACAGCAATTTTCAACAGCTAATAGGTTGATATTGAGAAATTGAGATTGAGAAAGTAAATGTCCACTCCAGAATTTTGTTCCAACTGCCTGGATTTGCAAATTAGCTAAACGAGCAGTTGGAATAATTAGGAAAATTATTATAGTGATGGGGAAAGATAGTAGGTATTTTATTTTTTTAAACTTATACATCTCTGTTTATACAGCTCTGGAAGCAAGAGCCTTATCGCTTTGTGATAATTAGGCCACTACAGTCCACAGCTACATGGTTTTCTCCTCAGCTGAATGGCTTCCGCTTTGTACAATGTAGCTTTTGACAGGATAAGGGCTGATCTGAAGACAGCTCCACTCTTTCAGATAACTGCATGTAAAGGGCAAAACCTGACCCTGGATCTCACTGTCTGTCTGTCTCTCTCTTTGTGTGTGTGTGTGTGTGTGTGTGTGTAAGAGAGAGAGTCAGAGGCTGAGATCGAGCTGTTGGTCTCCATGGAGATCAGTCTGCAGCCCAAGCCGCTATGAGTCACCAGTAACACACACAAAAAAAATGGATGTGTAAAACACAGCAGTCTCACACGCAACACACAAACACACACACCATACTTATAGTCTCTCCAGCACACTCATTAAAACACACACAAAAACACTGACATCAGCATGACATCAGTTCTCCAAAAGCTCACAGTCCTTCTCTCGTATGGGTCTCACAGCACTGATGTTCCATCCAGGATTTCAGGTCGTCGCTGGATTTGACCGTTGCTCAGTTGCTCCGTGACTCCTCCCCGTGATGGCTGACACAGGTTTTACATCTGCCTTACTGGCGTTACGCAACAATAAAGTCATTACGTGGCTGAATAGCTACATGTCTGGATAGGCCGTGCAGTGCTTACAGGTGCCAACCGCAAACACGTAATTAATCCTGAGTAGTTTGTTTTGTTCGTTCATCACAGCGACTCACGTTTTGTTTCCTGCTCCAGAGGGCCCGAGAGAGGCTCCTCAAATGGGCTCAGTTTCATGACAGAGCGAAGGAAAACGAGCCAACCCAGCCCACGAGGTTCAGGACGAGCGCTCGTGTTGAAGGTCCGAGCAGGAGGGGGCGCCTTCTTCACCGCGAGCTCATGGCGGTGACGTTTTGGGATTATGGGATTATGCAGTTGTGCTTTTCTACTCCATGGCACTGCACCCAGCCCAGAAACGGACAGGTGATGCTGTCGTTAGAAAAGACATGATTCAGGCTGGTGTGAAGTGAGGAACCAACAGAATGAGGAGTGATCTCACATGGAGAGCAACATGGACAGAGAATATATTATCTGTGGCCTCTAACTCATTACGGTTTACGCTAGTGTCATTTTTTCCCCACAACGAAACATGGCAGAGGCGAATAAACACGACCTTTAAACGTAAAGAGCTTAAAACATCCTACAGCAGTGCGGAGGCTGTGTTCGCACGCTGCGCTGTGATGTCATTTTTCTATGACATCAGATTCCCCAATGCTGTGGTGATGTAAGAGGCCCTCACGAGGCACCTGGTGCTACTGAAGTACTTTGTTAGTGTGGGAGGGTGAAGGGAGCAGGCGTACAGCACACCCGAGCGCCCCTCTTGACCTCACACCCCCCCCCTCCCCCATCGCCTTTGTTCCGCTAGAGGACAGGTTGTTCTCATTCTCTCTGTCTCTCTGCCTGTCTGTCTGCCTGTCTCTCTCCCCGCAGTTGCCTGGCATTGGAAACGGCATCACCAGCAGCGCAGGGAGCCAGTCGCCATGGCGACGCAGCACATTGCTGTGCCGCAGGCAGGCTAGCCTTTAGCATTAACAGCGTGATCTGAAAACAGATCAGTCTGTCTCACACAGACACACACACACACACACACACACACACGGTGACCTTGTGCTGAATGTGTATGTCTCTAAAAAGAGGTAACAAAGTAAAGACAAAGTAATGGGCCTGATGTTTATATCAGCCCTGACAACTCCTCCTCTGCACATAACGGCCAATCCGCTGCACGATACAGGCACAGTGCGTAAGAGGAGAGAGTGGATCGGGATGGTGCGGGACAGAGACAGCACACTGAGAAGAGAAGGATATTTCTAAAAGGAAATAGGCAGGAAGGGATTACATACATAGGTCTGCAGTGCAGAACTTCGAGGAACCAACTGAGGAACATAAAAAACATTAGGAGCAAATATACTGAGGATGAGCAGAGATTAATCACTGGGTGAGCAGAGACTAATCACTGGATGAGCAGAGATTAATCACTGGATGAGCAGAGATTAATCACTGGATGAGCAGAGACTAATCACTGGATGAGCAGAGATTAATCACTGGATGAGCAGAGATTAATCACTGGATGAGCAGAGACTAATTACTGGATGAGCAGAGATTAATATTAATCACTGGATGAGCAGAAATTAATCACTGGATGAGCAGAGATTAATCACTGGATGAGCAGAGACTAATCACTGGATGAGCAGAGACTAATCACTGGATGAGCAGAGATTAATCACTGGATAATCAGAGATTAATCACTGTATGATCATAGTCAAATCACTGAATAATCAGAGATTAATCACTGTATGATCATAGACTAATCACTGGATAATCAGAGATTAATCGCTGGATGATGAGCAGAAACTAATCACTGGATGAGTAGAAATTAATCACTGGCTGATCAGAGATTAATCTCTAGATGAGCAGAGACTAACAACTGGATGATCAGAGATTAATTGCTGGATGATCAGAGATTAATCACTGGCCTGTTCACATGCCTGTTAGGGAATGACTGTTAAAAGTGACACTGTACCCATAATTCTGCAGTGGGAGACAGCAGTCGCCTGGAGTTACATCAAAGAAATCACATAATCTCTCTCTCTCTCTCTCTCTCTCTCTCTCTCTCTCTCTCTCTCTCTCTCTCTCTGTATCCGTCTCTCTCTGCAATACCAAAAATTGCAGATCTTAGACGTAACCCCTTAGGCAAAGAGGTTGGCAAAGGGGTTTGGATTTTATGAATGAAGTCATGAGAGAGAGAGAGAGAGAGAGAGAGAGAGAGAGAGAGAGAATAAAAAGAGAGAGTTAGAGGGAGAGTGTATTCCTAAATATATATGCGGACCAAAGAAGAGTGAGTCAGTAGTGAGTCACAACAATCTGCAGAAGTGCTCAAAATGTCATATTCCACCACTGCACCCTCCCTCAGCCACTGGAAATGGAAGACCGACGATGGTGAAGGGGCTGTTGAAAACAAGAAAGAGAACATTTAAATGTATTATTAATGAGGAGGCGCTTTAGATTCAAAGATAATGCCAAAGCACTCCATCCAAGAGATATTTAAAAAGGTGTTTTGAAGAAGAAATTATTAATATTTATATCTTATATTTAAAGTTGTTTTTACTCAGTTGTCTTTATGCATATTCTATGTGATGCTGTATGCCACCTGCATGTGCTTGCACACACACACACACACACACACACACACACACACACACACACACACACACACACACACACACACACACACACACACACACACACACGTATAGGCTATAATTTCCATGTATAATGATTGCTAATGCTCTGGTAGCTGTTATATTTTATTAAATAGCTCTGCTAGCAAAATACTAATGGCATGACTCGAACATGCGAAATATGTACTGCACTATATGGGCAACTCTTTGTCCCCCTCTTGTGGCTAACTCTTGTCATTAGATGGAAATACAGTGAAAACAATTTGGAAAAGCACTGGAGCACTAGTTCAGTGCCTCTGATACGACAACATAGATGTATCATTGTGAAAGGGCTTTCTTCCTAATAGCAAAAAAGACCTGGCAAAATGTATATGTATGTGTGCAGTTACAGAACATTTAGTATTTCAGTATTTAGTATTATATTTATGCTGTTTATTTATATTGTCTATTTATACAGTCACGAATTCAAAGGAGACGACAAAGCCCTTGCGCAATGTAATTTTTGATGTAATTTCGACCCAAATATTGTTGTATATGATTTATGATATATCATAATGAACAATGGACGTCAGTGAATATCACTGTGTCGCCTCCGCTTTTGGCATACGCGGAACGTTAATTATACGCACACATAACCAATTTTTGTGTTGAAGCAAGTATTATTATTATTAAGTATTAAAATAAGTTATTATTATTATTAAGTATTAAAAGCACGTATACAATTCCACATTTGCGGTTAATACTATCTAAACTTTTTGTCTGCGCAACTGATTCTGCGCAGATCGACCGCCGTGATCGGCGCTTGTAGCGTCCACTACGCAGCCGTCTAGTTGCTACGGCAACCGAGCGACGTTGACTCCGCCCTCTCGTGAGCGCGGTCCGCGGGCAGGAGCGCGTGTGCGCGCCTCACATCAGCCCCTCGACCTGCCGTCGCTCATCTGTCAGGAAAGGTTAATACGTGACTGCTGTGCGCGACAACAAAACACGCGGCGGAAAATTCAACCCGAGAATCAGGCGGACGCTTGTTAACGAGCCACGGAGGAGCGAAATTGGGCTCATTGTTTAAAAATAGCCAGAATCGCGCAACAATATTTCAGTTTTTTTGTGTTATCAGAACTACGCGCGCTCCGGTTAGGCGGCTGGTGACGTGAACGCGACTTCAGGTGATCCGCGCAGGTAAGTTCGGGGTTTTTCCTCCTCTTCACTTGTTCAGTTACAACAAGGCTCCTGTGTTCAGCGCTGCTAAGGTTCAGTTATGAGCAAGACTCCAACCTGTGAGGCCTGAACTTTAGTCTGACCTAACCGTGGTTTGGAAGGATTAAGAGACGTTTCATATTAAACTAACAGATTTGGGGGGGTTGAAATAATGACAAAAATAAAACATGTATCATATAGTGTATCAATGCTTAAGATGTTCAATAAAAACACTTTGATTAAAAAAAAAAACAAACAGATTAACGAAACGAAGCAATGTTGCGTGTAATGTGACTTTTGAAAAAAAAAAAATCAATAAACGACGTCCGGACTCGATAGCCATGATTTATTTTCATTTATTCAGCTGGGTAACTTTGCTTCAAGCATCTCAAGACAGAGCGAAGCTGCATTATTTACAAACAAAGTGCAGCTGATCTCTGAGTGTGAAGTTCTCTACCGCATCACCTGATAACACACTTAACCTGGCCAAAGAGCCGGCTAGTCGGTATTGGGCCTAATGCCAATCAGGCTCGGCACTCTTTCAAGTCAATTTCGATCCCAATGGACTAATTACTTTTAGTTTATTAGCTGTAGTAGCAGTTAGTGCTTTGATATCTTTTTCCTCTAAGGACTGAAGATATCTGTACATGTTGGTCGATGGTGGTCAGAACTCCTTGAACTTTCTTCGTAATAACAGCACCTTCATTTTGTGGTTGGTTTTTCAGTCTGTTGGTTCTTGAGGTTGTCTACCTTTCTCCTCCCTGCACTTAACGTAGTGCATACAGACGTGTAGGCTATATTACTCCCCCCAAGGCAACCATTAACTACATCTGACTTCCACAGTCAGCGAGGTGTCATTTCAGGTTCATCTGGAAGGTGGAGTCACACTCCAGATCATTGGTCCCTCTCCATGTTTTTCACGGAGGACTGAGTCTTGGCATTAAGACCGACCACTTTGCATGTGACGTGGTTCTTTCTCTTTGTTTTAAAACCCCTTTATGAATCTCTTTTGCCCACAGTCACCTTCTCCTCTTCTCCCCCCCCTTTATCTCCACCCTAGGGCTGATGGAGAGGATGGCGTGGGGTCAGAGTGGTGTTCAGACCCTGCCGTGGTACGTGGTGGGCTCCCAGGTGCTGGGTGTGGCGTGCATCGTGATGACGGGCGTGTGGATGGGCCACTACGGTGGTGGCTACGCCTGGGATGGGTCAATCCTGCAGTTTAACGTCCACCCGCTCTGCATGGTCATGGGTCTGGTCTTCCTCTATGGAGATGGTGAGACCACTGATTCAAGTGATGTGCCGTATCATTATGGTAATGTTGCTAACAGGACATGGAAGCTAATTGGGAGCACTTAGCGTCATTCATGCGAGATCGTGCTAAGACGCTAACAAGCCTTTATTTTCATGCTGTGTTTCCTCTTAATTATTCTAGACGTGATTTTGCAGCGGATTATTCCTTTAGCCGAATTAGTGCAAGCGAGATTATTTAGCTTGAGCAGAAAGAGCGTGCGAGTGAAGGAGGTGTTGGACCGGCACCAAACACGGATCACGCCCGACTGAACCCACATGTGGCTCAGCCTGAACAAACAGAACAGTTTAGGTCGACATAGAAGTGACATCTGGTCGTGAGACAGCAGGATCTCTCTCCCTCTTACACGCACTCACACAACAGTACGCTTATCTACACCATCACGTACAGGTGGCATCTCTGAAGACCTAAGGCCATATTCATAGGTGGTGTCTGCGTTTTCACTGGAGTGGACTTTGTGCTCAGCCCTGTCCGGCGTGGACTGAGGGGGCGGGGCCAGGCCCTGGCAGGCATAGTACAGTAGAGTAAGATTCCTGACTACAAGCACACTGGCCTGAAGTCAGAAACAGAGGTGTTTTGGATAGGAGGAGGTCATTGGGTACACACACACACACACACACACACACACACACACACAGAGCGAGTGAGTGTATATATACTCTACTGTTTGGGAGGCATCCTTACGTCACACTGAAGAAGCTGAAAGCCAAAATGGTGAGTGATCCATGTTTCTTGCTGAGCACACAAGCACTTAATGTGAGTAAACAAGGAGTGTTTAAACACATTAAGAGGTACGCAACAGAAACGCACGGCCCGGAGTAGCTGCCTCTCCTCATCGCTTGGCCCAGTTCTCCCGAGCCGAGCAGGACACATGGATCGCTTCTTAATTTGAAACAGGCTTTGCTGCTTTGTCTTCGGTGGCTGTAATTAGAGGAGATTTGTTGCTTGGCCACGGGGCAGAGTGCTGAACCCCAGGGAGAAACAGGCCCGTTTTGTTCTGCTGATCTCCTCAGCTTTCACTATGGCAATCCAATTAGGACACCAGACCTGAAAGGTCATGGTTTCATTAGGGGTGGAGCTGCTTCCATTGGCTGGGCTAAGTGTGTCCGGAGGGGCATCTCCTCTCTCACCTGCCACGCTGCCCGTCGTCCGCTCACACAATTTAAGGGCATCACATTATTAAGAAAAGAGTTCAAATTGTTAAGGGATTAGTTCATCTTAGCATTAGATGCTGTTGATATTTATATCTGTTGGCTAATTTGGGCAACTATGAAAAGGCTCGTCAATACCAGATGTTATCTCATTATCTGATTGTAGGTTTAACTGTATTAGCAACATTGCTCTTTGGATGATGGTATAATTTTAAGTTGTTCTCCAAAGATCCAGTTTTGGCCTGTTTTATTTTAGGTTGGGCTGAAAGTTCAATGCACGAGAGAAACAATGAGGACACTTAACGTCCTTTTTAAAAACCAAAATCATTACCGTTCTCCGAAGCTGCCTGACTGTGGGCTGTTACGTGCACTGACGAGATCTGAGTGAGACATTGCGTCTGTTTCACTGCTGTTGTCTCCACGCTAGGCGTGCTGGTGTACCGCGTCTTCAGAAACGAGAGCAAGCGCTCGGTGAAGATCCTCCACGCTCTCATCCACATGATGGCCCTCATCATCAGCATTGTGGGTATGTTCTGTGCGCACATCCGTGGGCTCGTCAAACTGTACCGACGTGCACCGTGCGGTCCATCTTGGTTTTTGCTGTGCGCCTGGAGAGGGTCTACGGTCAGTCATGGTGCTACACGAGAGGCTAATGACAGCACTGTTCTCTCTACTCAGGACTGGTGGCAGTGTTTGATTACCACAACACAAACAGCTTCCCCAACATGAAGTCTCTGCACAGCTGGTGCGGCATGCTCACCTTCGTTCTCTTCCTGGTGCAGGTGAGCTGCACCTGCACATTAGCCCCGCCCACCTTACACCTGAGCCACTCACACCTGGTCTGTCCATCCCAACTCCACAACAGATCTTGAATTCCGCTTCTATTGCTTGAAAACCAGTGACCCAGCGCAGTAAAATCTCCTCGCGCTGATATAGTCGATTCAGTTCTGCGAATCGTTTCTCAGTCATCCCGAGTTTGAGCTGGTAAATAGCGCCCACAGGTGGTCAGGAGAATCTGTTTTATTCAGACATGCAGTTTTGGCCGTCCTGGTTAAAGGAGTAGCCATTTTAGTGCATAGCTGGATATGATCCTCATCGTGGCTGAAAACATCTAGGAACTATGGGCATGTGACTGTTGGCTGGTTTCCCCCGATCATGCCCCTGCCAAGTCTCTGCCCTCTGGGGGCAGATTCCTGTCTGATAATGTTGGGAACGTTGGTCAAACAGAAATGTAAAAAGCTTGGTGCAGAGAGAATAAAGGAGAATCAGTTTTCACTCACTTCCTGTTCCACATTCAACAAGTTGGAATCGTGCAGTGGTTTGGAGTCCTGTTAAGTCACCATCACTTCCTGTGCAGTGGCTGCTGGGACTGTCCTTCTTCCTGTTCCCCTGGGCGTCGGCCACCATGCGGAGCTGGTACCTGCCCCTGCACGCCTTCTTTGGCCTGGTGCTGCTCGCCACCAGCGTGGCCACCTCCCTCATGGGCATCACAGAGAAGGTGATCTTCAGCTCCCGGTGAGTATCGCCCCTTCCTGCCCCGCCCATTTTTGCACCTCCCTCCTATGCTATTTAGCCCCACCCCATATGACATGTTATTTGTTTCTCGCCTGTTATTACACACCTGATTCAACTCTCGGAGCATAATTAGCTAATTTATTGACTCAGGACAGGAGCATGATAATGGGCAAGGCCATAATCACGTAGCACAGAATGTAGTTTGGCCGAAAGGCCCCGACATTATTGAGAACCGGTTTGCGCAGTTTAATTTTACCCAATGACAATCTGTGTTCTTTAGCATTAGCATTATTAGCCTTCTTGGTCAAACGTTTCCTTTGACGTGTTTGGGTGCCTCTCTTCAGTGGCCCACTCCTACACCTCGTGCTAGAGGTGCACGCCTGGCCTGAAGCCCCGTGCAGGGTCAAATCCGATTGGAGCTCTCCCAATGAAATATCAGAATATTCATTAGCTGCGTCTTGCGCAAGGGCCGTCATTCATGGCGCCGGCTTTCAGCGGGCTGAAGAGATTTGGCTCCACTTTGCAACCACTGCTCCAAAATATGCTTTAGAAGGACAAAAGGGATTTATAAAGAACGAGAGGACTTTGGTGATTGGCTGAAGGGCCCGGAGTGACCGGGCCTAGAGGGCTGTTTGCTGAATGAGTCAGCCCGTGCGGTGACTCAGCGCTTTTCTCTGGCTCTTGATTGACTACATCCTGTTGCCTCTCTGTAGAATGTTGAGCACAGTGATCACTGCAAACATTTTTTTATGTGTCCAGTAAAGGCACAAATGATCTGAGCAACTCCTGGCTTTGATCCTCAGACTAAAACAAAATTAATTGGAATGGAATGAATTATTTTCATTCAGTGTTAGCCTCTAAAGACGGAGCACACCAAATGTAACTGGCATTTTCGTTTGAGGTGTGGATGGGTGCCACTTGAATACATCTACTTTCATTTTAGCGCATTAGTTTTACATTTATGGCATTTGGCAGACGCCCTTATCCAGAGCGGCTTACATTTTTATCTCATTTTTATACAAGTGAGCAATTGAGGGTTAGGGCCTTGCTCAGGGGCACCTCAGTCATGGCCTCAGGTCTGGGGATCGAACCTGCGACCCTCCGGTCACAAGACCAGTTCCCTAACCGCTAGGCCATGACTGCCATGACTTTTACTCATGTTGTTTTTGAAATACCTGTCGTGACGTTAACCTCCCTGCTGGCTTCACGGCGATGAGTGTGATGGTGTGTGATATCTGCTGTTGTAGTGGCCCCTCAGCTCAGGGGGCTGAAGCTCTGGCCAATGTGCTGGGCCTGCTACTGGTCTGTTTCGTGGTGCTGGTGGGCTACGTGGCGACCAAAGAGGACTTCCGACGACCCCCAAACCCTGAGGAAGAGGCTCTGTCTGTGCACTTCAACACGCTGAATGAAGGCTCCGCCCCCAGCTCACCTTAACCAATCAGCAGCAGGCATTGGCTGAACCCTGGATACTGTCTAATCCTCATGCCTTCTCTTCTCCCATCTTCACACACGGACAGAATCGTGCCAAACGCAGTCCAACACTGCCCCCTTGTGTCCAAACAACCGCATTACAGTGGAAACTTTAGGCTATGGTAATAGAACCAGAGAAGGAGTGAGAATTCAAGACTGTCGCCATAAGAACCAGTTATACTCCCCAAATATTTCATCAAATAATCATTTTAGCTCTCTGAGTTACACTCCACTATCAGAATACAGCCCCCGGCACCTTGTCCAAATATGAAGGCCATTATTACTGTTCAAACTGAGGACCTGGTCAATTTGAAGTTGTATTTATGTTTCATATGAAGTACATTTAAGGTGGTTTGTCATACAAGATAACCAGTATTACTTAATACCAAAAGTGTTTCATATTGTTCCTTTGAATGGCACAGCACAACCAATGCCAAATAATGATGTGCCTTGGTAAATATTTAGTAGTGTTACACTGTGTGGAGAAGTTGTTGGAGGAGTGGAACTTGTACTGATGTGCACAGTAGCAGATGAGATAACCCTCGCTGTTGTGCCACTCGTAAAGGAAATCGAATCAACAATAAAGGATATTACCATTACACAGAACCACCTTGGATAGTGAGACTTAATCACACTCAGACTTCAGAAATAGTATTTTGTGTTTTCCGTCATTTCAGTACAGTCCATTATGCCTAGAGGTCTAGTATATTTATACGTGTTTTTATGGAAAACGGTCAGTGGTGCCGTTATGAGAGTTCTACTGCTTGGCTATACGCACAGTTTGACAAGTTTGTCTCCCAGTGCCCCTGCATGTGTGTTGGTGAATTAGTGTTCCAGTGGTGTGTTAATACTGTCTGGATTTGCACTGCACAGCTGTTGTAGTTACCTGTGGTCTGCTAACTGGAGGCCTATACTCAGCAAGGCCAGCAGGGGGCGAGTGAGAGCCCTCCCACTCTCTAGCGTGCATTCTGTCCCTTGTGCTGTAGTCATTTCACTTTATGTTTGTACCCACCCCACGTGCTATAAGGAGAACGCAGGACATCAGGACGGGGAGGCCACAGAGCAGTGAGCCTCCCGCCATCTGATCCGTCACACACATCATGCTTGGAAATCATTAAAAGAATCTGAACCAACATGAACCAGTGTATCTGACCCTTTTTGACCTCCGTACCCTTTCTTGATCTTGTTCCATTGCCTTTTGGTGTTGAATCATTAAAAAAAGAACACACAGAGAACCAGTGAATGTGTTGCTGATTAAAATAAGACTCGACAACCACAGATAGGTTCAACTGGTGTTTCTTTCAACTTTCAATCATTTTTAAATTAGGACATTGTTCTCTCCCCTACATACAGTTGATTGTACAGTTTACAGTTGTTTAACGGGGCTAAAAATATGATGTTTCTGGCTTTACTCTCTGTAAAACTCCCCTCAGACCATTTACAGAGATTTTTGCTCGCAACAAGCCTAAATTAAATCAAAATACAAAATAAACATTACAAAATAGGAAATAAAAATGGCTGATGTTTTCTGTCCAAAAAGTGGGGGGAAAAGGTTTGTGCCACATTCCTTTCAGCGGTCGATATATATATATATATCCATAATTCAAACCAGACACGCTTGCGCACACAGAAAAATGTGTCAGCAGAGAGCATGCACTCTAATTAAGCTGAATATTTACAGTCATTTACAGGTCAACCATATGAAAAACAGGGTTTCAGAAAAAGAGGGGGGAAAAAAAGCTGACAATGTTGAATTTGATGTCCCGCCCTTCATCAACAGCAGCTGACAGTAACTGGTGCAGTCGCACAGACCCAAGGTCCAATCAGATGAAAGGGCCCGACCAATGGGTGCCTAGTTTGTTTAAAAACATGTGATCCAGCAGGACTCCTGTAGTGGATCTGGACTGGTGAACCACCACAACAGAAACCCTCCCCTACACAGGCAAAACGCCCCACAAAACAAGCAGGTGGTAAGAAAAAAAAAACCAAAGAAATCAATCATTTCAAATGACTGGCAACGTGTTTTTGAAGGCAAAAAGCTCCTGAGAGAATAGAGCCCAGCTGTCGGCGACCCCATAAGTGGTGTTGACCTGGAGATAAGATGAACGCTGGAGTGTGATTGATTTCCCACAATGCCTCAGGGTTTCACGAAATGATCCCCACGCCACAAACTCCAGATCTCACACACCAGAAATGATCTGAGACCACTTGGGAGCTCACGATGAACAATGACTCCGAGATGAGACTCACTGCAGCCAGCAACCTGGTGTCCTGACGGCAGAGATGTCACTTAAGGTTGTTGAGAGTTACAGCACGTCCTCTAAATAACGGAGCAATAAGACACAGTATCTATGTTTTCATATTTAACAAAGCTGGAACTGTTTAAGTGACTTCAAAAACATGTTTACAAAAAGCAAAGAAATTTCACATTACTGACCTTTTGGAATAGCAGACTTATAAATCACAACAGCATAAAGAGCTAAATGAAGTTTTATATATATATATATATATATATATATATATATATATATATGCTCAAACATAACTTAAAATGATAAATATTACTTTTTTTTCCATTTTGTCTTTGTGTCAGCTATGTACACATTTGATAGGGATGCCATTTAACAGCTGTATTTACAAATATAGCCACACAATATTTCTCCCGAGTGGCATCAGGGAAAGGTTGGGGCTGATCTGGGGTATCAGCAGCTGGCCTGAGGCACCCTGGCTGAATCTGAAATGGCTCCCGTGCTGTGTGTGTGTGTGTGTGGTGGGAGCTCTGGTGTTCTCTGCTCTTTACTGGGAAGTGTGGGCAAGAGTCCGGTGAGCAAAATGAAAGTAACTTGAGTCTACTGGAAGCAGCGGAGGTGGTGGTGGGTGGGTGTGTGTGTGTGTGTGTGTGTGTGTGTGTGTGTGTGTGCGGCCCGTCACTAGCACCGACGTGATGGCACTGGGGGACACACACGCACCCTGAGGCAGCGTTCGTCTGCACTGCTTGGTGATCACCAGCAGAAGAGGGCTGCTTCTTCAGGGGAGACATGGGACACCATCCGGTTTTCTGATGATGTGAAACTCTTTAATAAGTGAATAAGCGCAGTGCACAGTACAGTGTTAAAGTGACGGATCACACCCAGATCACACCCAGCACTACAGGGTGTAAAGGGGGTAGCACATTATTGTGCACTACATAGGGTGCAAAGTGTATGGTGCCCTGTTGTGCTCTGCTTAGGGTGTAAAGGGTATTGTACACTACCAAGCCCTACATTAGTGTACTAAGCCGGTCGTACTGAGCCATTTCTGACTGAGGTTTTGCCCATGTTGGATATAACATGCACTATATAGGGTATAAAGGGTGTAGTGTACGACGTAAGTCACGGGGAGCCATTTTCGAATAAGCCTTTGCATGGCCTAAGGATCGCAAGAGCACTCAGGAGAACGAGCAAGATGTTGGGTGGATGTTGAGAACCCATCGACTAAACCCACAGGGCGGCTCCGAGAGTGCTTGGTGTGGGCTAGGAATACACCAACACTATTTTCCAAGTACCAACCCTACTGATCACACTACCAACACAATTTTCCGTTTTAATCTCCGCGCAGATATATACGCTAGGTTTGCATTCTTGGCCTCGTAACGCGGACAACCTACTGATTAAACTCACATAATATCAAATGAATACATTATTGTATGTGTGTTATCGATGTTGATGGAATGTTAAGTGTCAGTATCGGTTCGATATTTATACTCTTGATGGTATCGGTGCATCTCTAGTCAGTGTACAGCAGTAAAGGCAGGTCCCCTCCTGCGGAAGCACCCGAGGCGTACCCGCCAAGCCCTCTTTCTCGTGTCCAGAGTTAACGCCTCTGCAGACGATCACCTCCCTACACGCACATACACACAGGAGTCCGTATACTCAACATCAGACTGTACGAAGGGAGGATGCCCTTTGTGCATCTGCCTCTAGGTGTGGCGCTTCGTGAGCGGCCTGCGGTCTCACACGTTCGACTCAACAAACGGCCTCTTTGGTTTGATGGGCGAGGTGGGGCCCTGCCGATCGGTGCGGCCCGCCTGCCGGAACTCGCCGTCCTGGTACGCCTGTGCCACGGGGAGTGTCCGTGCCACCTTCACGTCCGGATAGGTGGGAGCCTGGCTGACACGGCCCGTGTTGTCCGGCCGGTCCCGGGTGGCACCGGGGGGGGCGTAGTAGTCGTCCTCCAGCAGGTGCCCGTTGTGGGCGTTGTTGGTGCGGTTGTAGTAGCCGATGTGACTGATGCCGGCAGCCTGCTGGCTGTAGCCGGTGTTTCCGGGTGACGTCGCCGGACTGATCACCGTGTCCAGGGAAGACACGGCCCACGCGCGGGAGGAGGAAGAAGAGGAGGAGGCCAACGAGGGCGGCTGCTGCAGGTACTGGTGAGTCCGAGCCGTCTTGTCGATGACGCCCATGAAGGGCGTGTTTCGCGAGCGCACCGACTCGCCCGGGTACGTCCCGCCCACCAGACGCAAGTCGGCGCCCTGCGGTGGGGACACGGGCGACAGGTCCTCGCAGTATCCCCCCTCGTACGCCAGCTTCAGGGGCATCTCCATCTGCTGCGCCGATGCCGAGGCCCTGAAGCCTGGGCCTAGATTAGCGGCCGAGCCCGCCGTCAGGCTGCTGCTGGAGGGGGAGAAGCGTAGGCCCACGCTCTGGGAGTGGATCAGCGGGCGTGGGGTGGGCAGGTGCGGTTTGGGCTCGGCCGCGGCCGCGCTGACCGGACGCCTCAGTCCGTGGGCGTTCTCGGGCGAGCCCAGCTGGGCCTGCCGCTCCATCTCATGGGGCGAGACCGGGTAGTATGCGGTGGACTGGCTGCGGCTGATCTGGGGCGCCTGGCCGTAGCGGAGGCCCCCGGGCCCGGGCCGGTACGCGGAAGAGGGCCTCTGTGAGAGCTCTTCATCCAGGGTGCCGGGGTCCATGCTGACCGCCCGGGCGTACAGCCCAGCTACGGTCAGGCTCCCCTGAGCCTGCAGCGTGGCGGAGTACCCCACCTCCCCGAACTCCTCCACCTCCCCGGGGCAGCGGCCACTCATGGAGTGTGCCATCTGGCTGTAGGCGCTGCCGCCCAGCACGGCGCTGGAGTGAGCCGACGCTCCGGGCTGGTTGGAGCGCACGATCTGGGCCTTGGCCGGCTGCAGCCACTGGGCCTGGTGCTGTGGCAGTGGCACCGGCTGCGGGAGCTGGAAGGAGCGTTGGCCGCCCATCTTGGAGAGCGGGGACTTGGGCCGGCCCGGCAGCTGCTCGGGCTGGTAGCGGCCGGCGGCGGCCGAGGCCGACTGGGGCCGGTAGGGGCCCGCCTTCTCGGAGGTGGGGCTGGAGCGATACTGGGGGCCGCGTCGCAGCGGGGACGGTGGTGGGCTGAAGTGGGAGGAGGAGGAGGAGGTGGAGGCCTGGTGGGCGGGGGAGGTGTGGGCGGGGCTCGTGCGGTAGTGGGAGCTCTGGTGTGTTGGGGAGAGCGACGGCGACGTGGACTGGTAGCTCTGGCGAGTGGGCGAGGCTATAGAGGCAGGGCTGGGGCGGAGCTCGAAGGCCTGGCCCATGGAGAGGTAGGGCGCCTCCCGGTGGCTGGGGGAGGGAGGCATGTTCTGGATGACGGGCAGGCTGGAGGGACTAGAGCGCGGCTCGGCGGTGACACCTAGTGGCAGACCCTCCAAGTCACGCTCCAGGTAATCTTCATCTTCTTCAAACAGGTCCTGCACGGGCTCCATGTCCGAGAGGCGGGGCTCCGGTGCGGGAGGCGGGGCCATGGGAGGGCCTGGGTCGTGAGGCGGGGAAGGGGGCGGATCCAGCTCCTGCTGCTGGGCGACCTGGCGACACTCCTCCTCCACCCGCTGGAGCAGACGCTGGATCTCACGGTTGTTGGGACACAGGCGGGTGGCTTCACTCAGGTCCTCCAGGGCTGCGTGGAATTGCCTGGAGACGGAGAGAGAGAGAGAGAGACGGAGAGAGAGAGAGAGACAGAGATGGAGACAGAAAGAGGGACAGGTGTACAATGTGTCGGGGATCAGTACAGCACACTAACACACTAATCTGCAGAATGAATGCTGAGTACATTTTTAAACCCTTTAGCAAAATACTAAGTCCTGTGAACATGAGATCATCCAAACAGAAAGGGAAGGGAGGTCTGAGAGGGGGAAAGTAACAGATGTGGGAGATGAGAGGTCTGCAAGGCAGGAACAGAAATACAAGCTGATGCATGAACATGAACCCGAGGTTCCTGGTCTATACAGCATCGCTGAGACCAAACTGTAGTCAATCTTGTAGTTCTTAAGCCCCGCCTCCCTGCTAGGGGTCGCTACGGTTACCTGCTGCTGCGCTTGGCGCGGGCTCGTGCGTAATAGGCCTCATAGGATTTGGGTTTCAACTCTAGGGCCCTGGAGGCAAACTCCTCCGCCATGCCAAAGTCCTGCAAGCAACAACAGGCCAACAGTCATACACAGAGTCATACATGGAACCAGGCGCGCGCACACACACACACACACACACACACACACACACACACACACACACACACACACGACAGTCATACATGGAAGCAGGCACACACACATAAAAACAATAGTCATACACAGATTCATACACACACACACCATGCACATGCACACACACACACCATGCAACAGTCATACACAGATCCATACATGGAACCAGGTACACACACACAAAGAAACATACACAAACACGTACATTCAAAACAAAGACATACACGTGCGCACACGATAATAAATGCTACATACATATGTATGTGCTTACAGAGTATACACAAACATGCATGACAACATGCATATGCACACACACACACACACACACACACACACACACACACACACACACACACACACTGTGATCTTTGATTACAACTATAACACACATATAAACATACTTTACACAACAGGTCAACGTGACACAAATATGCCAATGTAACCGTACACACGGATATAAGACACAGAACACACACACACACACACACACACACCCACGCTCTACAGGGACAGCTGAACACCAGAACATCTGCCATCAGATTAGTCTCTGGCCAAGCTCAACCTCAGACACTGTAATCAGACACTTTACTCAAGACGCTTTACTTCGGTCTGACAGACTCATGAACTGACAAAGCAAACTGCGGGTGAGAGAGATGAAGATGATGATGATGTCGGCCACATGTCTAGATGGGCTTGGAACCAGCTGTTTCAAAGGGACATGCTTGCATGAGAAAAACATGACAGAGCTCCATTAACGCCCAGTCCAGGATTCTGAGCAATACATACGTTATTAGCTTTAACCTAATGGTGCATGCGATGGGCCAGGGGCCCCGTGATGGTAGTGGCCCCCAGGGGCCCCGTGATGGTAGTGGCCCCCAGGGGCCCAGCATGTGGGCGGAGCCACGGGTGGGAGGTGGTTCCGGTCACTCACATTCATTTTCCGGCGACAGCGAGACAGGTTGAGGAGCAGTGAGACCTTGAGTTCCCGGAAGCTCTTCAGGTCGTCGGTGAGGCCCTCGCGCGGAAACTTCTTCAGGGCGCTCTGGTAGCGCTGGGCCGCCTCCTTCACTTTACCCTTCTGCAGGAGTCAAAACACACGACACCGCCAGGTTAGCGCCCGCTGGACTGGCCACGCCCACAAGGAACTAGCCAATCACAGAAAGCTTTTAAGGAGGACGCGCCCCCCCACCTTGTAGAAGCCGTCTCCTTCTTCCATCAGTTTGGTGAGGAGTACGATCATGATGTCGGGCTTGGAGGTGGCCATCGCCCACGTGGCAGGACCTGCACAGTACAGGAGGAGTGGCCAGTTACCCCAGTGGCCCCGCCCCCCCCCCCCGTTCCTCGGCAGCACGGTGAGGCGTGGTGGTGAAGACACCGAGAAGGTCCTCCGAGAACTTTAAGTGCAGAGGGGCTTGTGGGGTTTTTTCATATGGGAGGTGATGGGGCCCGCTAAAGGGTGTGGCTCTGGGGTCTCGCTTAACTGCACAGCTCGGCGTTCTCCGGCCACTAACACACCCGGCTAACTCATCACGAGGGGCTGCTTGTGTGATTAGTCAGGGGTTTTAGAGCACAGTAAAAGAGCACAGCATTATGGGATCTGACAGCCGGAGAGCGAGGTCCCCGTTAAAGGAGGCTTGAATGTGCTCCCGACGCGGTACGGCCTTACACAACCCCTGGACCTGATGGCAGCCAAGAAGGTCAGCTGCACACGGCTAATCACGTACCGTCACTGACAAAAGAGATGGACCCACAACAGGACAAACGTTACTTTAATGTCTCGGTAACTCCAGGGAATAACCAACAGCGTAAACGTGGCCTGGAGCTCTGAGGGGGTCAGGCTGGATTACCGTCCGGGAGGCGGAGCAGAAAGCACAGGAGGCCATGCAGAAAGGGGCGGGGTCAGTGTGGGTTGGAGGAGAAGACCAGAGCGGCTGATTGGTCACGTGGAGGTGCTACAGCAGCGCCATGCATACGCAGACATGCACTCATGCGCAGGTGTAGAGGGAGAGGGGGCGGGGCCACAGGCAAGCTCCGCCCTTAATCGACTTTGTAAGCAAGGTGATTGCTTTCAGCATGCCCCTGAATGATGTGGGTGGTATGGGTCACGTTTCGGGCCGATTTCGGTCCCGAGAGTTCTTACACAGTTATGGCATGCCGGGGGGGGGGGCACAGTGAGGGTGCACTCCACACCACAGAGGACCACAGAGGGACAGAAACGGAGGGGTGTGGTTTCAAATAGCGGTCGGGGACACAGAGAGGTGATGGGGGGGGTTACCTTTGGCCCTGCTGGGGAGGGTCTGACATCCTGCTTACGGAGACGGGGGAAGGTGAGGGGGCGGGGTCACGTGTGTGAGTTCGACAAGGGGGCGGAGTGAACGAGTCGCCATGGGGTTTGCGTTCCGCGCCAACCCAGTGAGACAGGGCAAGAGTGTGTGAGAGAGACAGACAGAAAGAGGGGAGACCGAACCAACCAGAGAGAGACAAACGCAGAGGAAAAACAGAACAAGGAGTCGCAGAGAGAGAGAGAGAGAGAGAGAGAGAGAGAGAGAGAGAGAGAGAGAGAGAGAGAGAGAGAGAGAGAGATGACAACAGGACAAACAGATAAAACAAGACAGGGAAAGAGAAAAAAGGGAGAGAGGGTTGAAGTGAGAGGTGAAGAGGAGGGAGATGAGAGAAGAGAGCAGAGTGCAGCAGAGACAGAAACACGCAGCAAGGTTAGCTTCAGCCTCAGGGTTAGCGTTAGCATTAGCAGCAGGCAGGCTCTACTTCTCTCCCACCACAAGGGGGCGCACCACAGATGGCACCAGACACACAGGAACACCGTTCCACCTGTACAATTAACGCTGGGCTCAATTTCAGTTCAGTGGAAAAACAGAAGTGCAAAATTACCCCCAAGCTGGTGGTTACTGAGGCTTTAATGTGAGGTTCTTTACTACTAAAACCAATTCACACTGACGAGTTTGGAGTTCGCACCTGAATGTTAGAGGAGAGTGTTTAGAACAGCTGGTTGTAATGGAGGTGCGTTCTAGTGACAGGTGGCACACACACAGAGAAACACATATTCCCATATCACACATCCACAGCTAAGGATCAGGTTGGCATGTCTGTACAGTACAGAGGTGCAAACCAGGAAACCAGGTGAAGGAATCTGTAGAAATCCTCCAATACAGAAACTTCACACACATACTTGGTGCTTAGGAGTGTGAGCATTACTAAAATGAGACTGGTGAGGTCAAAGGGCTCGTGAACGGTTGGAAATAAAGGCGTGTCCATGCCCTCCACAGGGACAGTGTGGTCTGCTCCTACTGTAATACGCATCATACGCCCCATCAGACACGTTGAC
This sequence comes from Brachyhypopomus gauderio, assembly GCF_052324685.1. Lineage (NCBI taxonomy): Eukaryota > Metazoa > Chordata > Actinopteri > Gymnotiformes > Hypopomidae > Brachyhypopomus > Brachyhypopomus gauderio. The sequence continues at coordinate 26,555,198 of NC_135216.1, forward strand.
CCGTCTCTCTCTCCGCAGCGCCTGTCTGACTCACCTATCTTGGCCCCCTTCTTCAGCAGGGCCACCACCACGGACGTGTTCCTGCAGCCCACGGCCCGGTCCAGCGGCCTCATCCCGCTGTAGTCCACGTGCTCGATCATGGCGCCGTGCTCCACCAGGAACTGCACCTGAGCACAGACAGTCCCCCCACCACAGCCTACGTTTGTGACACAGCCTACGTTTGTGACACAGCCTACGTTCGTGACACAGCCTACGTTTGTTTGTGACACAGCCTACGTTCGTGACACAGCCTACGTTTGTTTGTGACACAGCCTACGTTTGTTTGTGACACAGCCTACGTTCGTGACACAGCCTACGTTTGTTTGTGACACAGCCTACGTTTGTGACACAGCCTACGTTTGTGACACAGCCTACGTTTGTGACACAGCCTACGTTTGTTTGTGACACAGCCTACGTTTGTTTGTGACACAGCCTACGTTTGTGACACAGCCTACGTTTGTGACACAGCCTACGTTCGTGACACAGCCTACGTTCGTGACACAGCCTACGTTCGTGACACAGCCTACGTTTGTTTGTGACACAGCCTACGTTTGTTTGTGACACAGCCTACGTTTGTTTGTGACACAGCCTACGTTTGTTTGTGACACAGCCTACGTTTGTTTGTGACACAGCCTACGTTTGTGACACAGCCTACGTTCGTGACACAGCCTACGTTCGTGACACAGCCTACGTTCGTGACACAGCCAACATTTGTGATACAGCCTAGGGACACAGTGATGTTGTTTCTGGTGACCACACTACACCACACTTTCATTTGTGTGACCAGTAGTAAACTGGGGAGGAGTCTTCAGTCCTGCCGAGGACCCGGCCTACCTCTGGTGCTGCTGGGGTTTGGACCGCAGCTACGTTTACGTCAAGCACTTATTTACTCTTTTGTTGTAAACACTGACTGATGACTCAGTAGTCCAGTACATGACTCAGTAGTCCAGTACTGATGGGCAGTGCTGAGTTCTGACGGGTCAATCATTCAGTCAGCGCTCAGAAGCGAGACATGTCCTCACCACATCCGAGTCTCCGTAGAAGGCAGCGAGGTCCAGGGGAGTTCGGCCACTCTTGTCCGCGTGGACGGTAGCCGCGCCCCTCTCCACCAGGGCACGGACCAATGGGAAGTGGCCTTTCAGACACGCCCAGCTGAGAGCAGTGAGCCCCTCTTTGTCTGTGAGAGTCAACGAGGCACCTGTGGACCAAGGTCAGAGGTCAGTGACAGTGACTGGAGACCCAACACTTTACCTACAACTACATGAATGTGGGTTAGAGTATGTACATGTGTGGATGCTCTGTGTATATACGTGTGTGTGTGTGTGTGTGTGTGTGTGTGTGTGTGTGTGTGTGCGTGTGTATATGTGTGTGTGCGCGTATGTGTGTGTGTGTGTGTATATGTGTGTGTGTGCGTATGTGTGTGTGTGTGCGTATGTGTGTGTGTGTGCGTATGTGTGTGTGTGTGCGTATGTGTGTGTGTGTGCGTATGTGTGTGTGTGTGCGTATGTGTGTGGTAGTGGGCTCACCCTGTGCTAGCAGGAACTCTGCTGTGTTCAGGTGGCCCTCAGAGGCCGCCACCATGAGAGGAGTCCGGCCCTGTTTATCAGTCACGTTCACATCCTCCCCGTGATTCTGTAGCAGCTCCACAATCTGTACACACACACACACACACACACACACACACACACACACCCATGCACGCGCACACACATGCACACAAGACAATCACACAAGAAGACAGGGAAAGTGTGTGACAGAACAGGGTTACATTTCAGGCTTGTTTGAGGTTGAGTATGTGTGTGTGTGAGAGTATGTGTGTGTGTGAGAGTATGTTTGTGTGTGTGTGAGAGTATGTTTGTGTGTGTGTGAGATTATGTGTGTGTGTGAGAGTATGTGTGTGTGTGTGAGAGTATGTGTGTGTGTGTGAGAGTATGTGTGTGTGTGAGAGTATGTTTGTGTGTGAGAGTATGTGTGTGTGTGAGAGTGTGTGTGTGTGTGTGTGAGTATGCATGTGTGTGTGTGTGTGTGTGTGTGTGCATGTGTGAGTATGTGTGTGTGCATGTTTGTGTGTGTGTGTGCGCGTGTGTGCGCATGTGTGCACGCGTGTGTGTGTGCACGCGTGTGTGTGTCCCACCTGGCAGTGGCCCTGGCGGACGGCGCTGAACAGCGGTACGATGCCACGGCGGTTGGGCTGGTCCACAGCAGCACCCTGTTCTAACAACAACCTACACACCTCCAACATCCCCCTACCTGCAGCAGCTGTGAGAGCTGGGGGGGTGTGGAAGAGAGATGGAGAAAGTTAGAGGAGAGAGGGAGGAGGGGAGACTCACACTCTCTGACACACACACACACACACACACACACACACACACACACACACACACCTGTTTCACCCCACAGTGTGTCAAAGTTGTTTATCTGGGCACGCTCCTCCTCTTCCTCATCTTTCTCCGGCAGGTCCAGTAGGTATGACGCAATCTACACGGAAGAGGTGTGTGAGCTTTGGATCTGTGTGTGTATACACGTGTGTACACAGATGTGCGTGTGTGTGTGTACCTCGGTGTAGCCCATGCTGGCCGCCGCTATGAGGGCTTGCTGCACTGCGTGGCTCTTGCTGAAGCCAGAGGACTGCTGCTCTTCTGAGCTCCAGTCCAGCTGCACCAGGAACTTCACCACCTCTAGGTGGCCCCGCAGAGCTGCGTGCACCACCGCACACTGGCCGTTCCTGTCCACGTGATCCACCTGCACGCACGGGGGGGCACACGTACAAGACAGAGGGGGCAAGAGTCAGGACACGCTGTCCACGTGACGACACAAAAACAGGAGCTGTGTTCGAAATAGCATACTACATACTACTGACGTACTGCTTGGGCCACAAATCAGTATGCAATATACGAATAAAAATAATTCGTAATTTTATAATAAGTTTTCCAGTACGCAAAACTTACTACTTCCGTAAAATATTCCAGTACACGAACATAGCTATCTTTGTGGTGTACCGCATCCCATCATGCAACGCCATGTTCACGTGACCCCTTAGTATGATTTGCCTTCGTCACATACTGGAAACCTTACTGCATACTACTACGAGGACCAGTGTGCAGTATCCAGTATGTACTGAGTGCAGTATGCAGTAGGCTATTTCGAACACAGCCAGGGCGTATCTGTTGTCATTATGCTTTAGGAGTCGGTCAAGGAAAATCAATCCAAATAAAGCTGTGATTGGCTGGATCGGACGGTCCTGATTGGCTGAGGGGCAGTGCTGACCTTGGCTTTCTTGGCACAGAGGGCGGTGACGATGGGGAGGTGTCCGGAGGCGGCGGCGTAGCCCAGCGGGGTGAGGCCGCTCTCGGATGCACCGTTGACCTCGGCCCCAAACTCCAGCAGCAGGGCCACCATCTCCAGGTAGCCCAGGTGGGCGTGCACACACAGTATGGGGGCGTTGTTCAGCACCTCTGTGCGGTAGTTCACATTAGCTCCTCCCAGAATGAGCAGGCGAGAGACCTGCGGAGAGGGGGAGAGAGGGGGAGAGAGAGAGAGACAGAGACAGAGAGAGAGAATATGTCTAATCTTTGGAGAACCAGCGGCTGGACCAGGTTTATGTTCTGATCCAACCCACTGTACTGACGAAGTGACTGAAGAACTGGACTTAAAATCACGTCCCTCCTACCTTGATGTTGGGTGTGTAGAGGTTGCGCAGAGATGCCAGAGCAATTGAGAGCCCTTCCGTACTGTACGACACCCAGAGCCCCTGCAGCACGGACGAGGAAACCCCGACCTTCTTACTCAGGCCCTGTTGGACAACAAC
>NC_135216.1:26564044-26576078 GCF_052324685.1 Brachyhypopomus gauderio
TGACTCTCCGATGTCTGAATGAAAATATCACTGGAACTTCAGCTCAGGGTTGAAATGAGTCGAAACCCAGTAATCGGAAACTAAACAACTGCAATTATCATTAGTAGCAGTAGAATTGTTATTATTAATATTGTTCATGTTGTTGGTGGTGTTTGAATGAACTGAAATCATGATTATGCAAATAACATGCTTAATATTCATCGTGTTTGTTCTCATATGCATTCCATGAAACGTTCTCAATTAATCCTTTGAATAATCCTCATAATACATATTTAACATTCATCACTGTAATCCTCCACACTTTCATGATCATACAACATACATATGCATAACCACAACCCTGATCAGTCAGAATGCACACTCATCTAGATTATCTGCTTCAGTTATATTATAATTATTTTAGTGAATGTTATCTTTTTTGCATATGCATAATCAATCATATCTGTATATGTAAATGAGTAGAGGTAAACAAGGTGGAGCAAAACAGCCCTTATAGGAATTTGTGTATAAGATGGGGGCGCTAGCATTAGTACAGGGAGGGAGAGAGAGAGAGGGAGAGAGAGGGAGGGAGAGAGGAAGGAAGAGAGAGGGAGAAGAAAGAATAAGACAGCGACAAACTGAGATGAAGACACAGTAAGAGATGGAACTGAGACGGATAAAGAGAGGGAGGGAGAGACACTGGGAAAATAGATAAAGAGTAAGAAAGAGTAAGAGTGTGTGAGTGAAGAGAGGGGGACAGTGTGAGGGAGTGATGGAGGGAGAGGGGGTGGAGAAAATGACAAAAACACTGTTCTGTGCTGCTACGCTTCCTGCGAGCCGAGCTGTCTGTTCTTTCATCCTTACGTAGGGCTGCTGGACGTGCGTCTCTGAATCTGCATGTGGGAGACGTGTGTAATGTCTCTGTGTCTCCTGGTGTTGTGTCCGGTGTGTTGCGCAGGCCTGCGTGAGCGAGTTTGAGCGGTGCCAGAACTGTGCGTGTGGCGTTGTGTACGTCTCCACATAAACAAGCAGTTCCAGTCCTACAGTGGACGTCAGCTCAGGGGAACTGCTTGCTCCGGGAGACTGCGATAACTTGCCGATCGCCACGGAGATCACGTGACCCACCTGCTAACGCTAACGCTAACAGTGACTCAGCACTCCAGGACAAAGATAATGGGGTAAACGGGCCAGAGCTGAAACGTGACTCCACATCAGAGAGGCCACGGAGACCCCCACCCCCACGCTCCCCCACACTCCCCCGCCCACCTCCACCCCCGCGCTCCCCAAACTCCCCCACCCACCTCCACCTTTACACTCCCCTGCCCACCTCCACCTTTACACTCCCCTGCCCACCTCCACCCCCGCACTCCCCCGCCCACCTCCACCTTTACACTCCCCCACCCACCTCCACCCCCGCACTCCCCCCGCCCACCTCCACCTTTACACTCCTCCACCCACATCCACCTTTACACTCCCCCACCCACCTCCACCCCCGCGCTCCCCCACACTCCCCCACCCACCTCCACCTTTACACTCCTCCACCCACATCCAGCCCCACACTCCCCCGCCCACCTCCACCCCCACACTCCCCCGCCAACCTCCTCCTTTACACTCCTCCACCCCCACACTCCCCCACCCACATCCACCCCCACACTCCCCCGCACACCTCCACCCCCACACTCCCCCGCCCACCTCCACCTTTACACTCCTCCACCCACATCCACCTTTACACTCCCCCACCCACATCCACCCCCACACTCCCCCGCACACCTCCACCCCCACACTCCCCCGCACACCTCCACCCCCACACTCCCCCACCCACCTCCACCCCCGCGCTCCCCCACACTCCCCCACCCACCTCCACCCCCGCACTCCCCCACACTCCCCCACCCACCTCCACCCCCACACTCCCCCACCCACCTCCACCCCCGCACTCCTCCACCCCCACACTCCCCCACCCACCTCCACCCCCACACTCCCCCACCCACCTCCACCCCCGCACTCCTCCACCCCCACACTCCCCCGCACACCTCCACCCCCACACTCCCCCACCCACCTCCACCCCCGCACTCCCCCACACTCCCCCACCCACCTCCACCCCCACACTCCCCCACCCACCTCCACCCCCGCACTCCTCCACCCCCACACTCCCCCACCCACCTCCACCCCCGCACTCCTCCACCCCCACACTCCCCCACCCACCTCCACCCCCGCGCTCCCCCACACTCCCCCACCCACCTCCACCCCCGCACTCCTCCACCCCCACACTCCCCCGCACACCTCCACACTCCTCCACCCACCTCTCAGGTCCTGGCCGGGGCGTGCGGCCCCAGAGTTCTGGCGTGGCATGCGCAGAGAGGTCCGCAGGGGGGCCTGGCGCTGCTCGTCCAGGTAGGCCAGGTCCTCCAGGTGCGCCGAACTGGTGGCTGGGGGGGGCAGAGACAGGGGAAAGAAAGAGAAGATGTTAAAAGTTCAAACCCTTCAAACATTAAGGTGTTTTTTGCCAATCTTGTGTTTAAAACAGTAATGCAGTTTGGCATCAAAAGAGAGTGAAGGTCCCAGCGTGGAGCTTTTAAAACACGCCTGACCTGCCTGGACACGGATCTGCGTGTTCAAGCATCTAAAGGTCCAGCTAATCCAGCACGTTCTCGCATATCTGTAGTTCTGTGTCAGGAATGACCCACGCAAGCAGGAGTGAGGTCGCCGAACCGGGCCACTCAGCAACGGACCTGCCCCAGAAAACACCTGACACAAGGCAAACACCCCGCAGAGGCGCTCGAGTGAGCACGTTCTTACCACGCTGAAGATGCCCGCTCACGGGTGACCAGGAAGACGAGCAGACTACAGAGGTTGAGGGTGCTCGCCACATGCCATCGCACGCCTGAGAGAGTCAGCACTGTGAATTTGTGCTGGTGGGTGGGTGTGTGTGTGTGTGTGTGTGTGTGTGTGTGTGTGTGTGAAAACGACGAGGAAGTCCATCTGGTCATGGCACAGACCAAAACAACTCAGTATCACTTCCTTCCCCACCGGAAAAGCACATGCAAGCTTTTGTGTGTGTGTGTGTGTGTGTGTGCGCGCATTCAAGCTCTTCCCGTGTGTGTGTGTGTGTGTGTGTGTGTGTGAGAGGAAATGCGACTCTAGGCACCAACACTCATACATTCACAAAAACGCCTTATTCTCCCAGTCCTCCCACGAGGACATTACCTCTTCTTTCCACTAGGGGGCAGAACACTGGAGTCCTCACACCACCCCCCTCTGAAACTCACTCCAACTTCAGCCCGTCAGGAGTGTGTGTGTGTGTGTGTGTGTGTGTGTGTGTGTGTGTGTGTGTGTGTGTGAGAGAGAGAGAGGATGACTGAAACAATGGGGCAGGTGGTAGGAAGGACAGAGATGGCAAACTCATGCTTCAGCCAGTGAAGACTGAATTGGAGCGGAGACACATATTGTGGGGGAGACACTGGCATGAACTCTCCTGGAGTTTGGATCATTACTTCAAAGTACTGAGAGAGAGAGAGACACACACACACGCACACACACACATACGCACACACACACGCACACACAAAGACAGAGTTGTGACAGTTTACACTGGGCCTGCTCCCTTTCAGTAGCTGGGCAGTGAAGAAGTGCACTTCCCGTCCGGCACTTCAAGTCCCCTTAAATATAGCTCCCTACACAGGCAGCCTCCACCTGGCTCTGAACTGCGTGCAGCCCCGTGGAGGACACAGAGAGGCACAGTGACTGTGGACGTGCAGCGAGATCTCCCTGAGGCTGAAGATACAGCAGCACTGAGCAACGGAGACGAGATGGAGATAACGGGGTCAGAATGGAGGCAGACAGACAGACGGGGGAAGACAGACAGAGAGGACAGATGGGGGAAGACAGACGGGGAAGACACAGTAAAGCAAAGGCAGGAAAACAGGAAGATGGCGTGTGAAGCCTGTCCTGAGTCTCCTCAGAGCTGTGCAGAAAAGTCTGAAGTACAGCATTCCTGTCTCTCTCTCTCTCTCTCTCTCTCTCTCTCTCTCTCTCTCACACACACACACACACACACACACGCGCATCTTTCTCTCTCCCTTTCTTCCTCTCTCTCTCCCTCAAACTTCCCCTCTCTTTGATTCTCTCCAACGTCTCTCTCTCCCTCTCTATGAAGACGAGTTGAGGTCTGAGGGAATCTACCACCTTCTGTGGGTCTGCCTAGGCTGGAGTGTGTGGGGCGGGGCCAGGAGTGTGTGGGGCGGGGTCAGGACTGTGTGGGGCGAGGTCAGGAGTGTGTGGGGCGAGGTCAGGAGTGTGTGGGGCGGGGTCAGGAGTGTGTGGGGCGGGGTCAGGAGTGTGTGGGGCGGGGTCAGGAGTGTGGGGGGCGGGGTCAGGAGTGTGTGGGGCGGGGCAGGAAACCCAGAGGATCAATGCTTCATCTACTGACCAAGCCACACTGTACCAACCTAAAAAGCCCTACAGTACTGTAGTAAACGGCATCAAGTGGATTAAAGGGGAGAAAACACTGACGTTAGCGTCCAAAACTCTCTCACTCTTGCACACACACACACCCGCACACACACAGTGGGCTCGTTATTTCAGTGATTTATTCACTGCAGTTCATTTCACAATAAGCATGAAGCTGACAGCAGTACCTCTCAGTCCCTCTCCTGTATTTCTTTATGTTTCTATAATCTAACTCACATTTCTCACTTCTCCCCCTCACCCGGCCGCTGGTCTCTCCCCCTCACCCGGCCGCAGGTCTCTCCCCCTCACCCGGCCGCAGGTCTCTCTCCCTCTCACCCGGCCGCAGGTCTCTCTCCCTCACCCGGCCGCAGGTCTCTCTCCCTCACCCGGCCGCAGGTCTCTCTCCCTCACCCGGCCGCTGGTCTCTCTCCCTCACCCGGCCGCAGGTCTCTCCCCCTCACCCGGCCGCAGGTCTCTCCCCCTCACCCGGCCGCTGGTCTCTCCCCCTCACCCGGCCGCTGGTCTCTCTCCCTCTCACCCGGCCGCTGGTCTCTCCCCCTCACCCGGCCGCTGGTCTCTCCCCCTCACCCGGCCGCTGGTCTCTCTCCCTCTCACCCGGCCCGCAGGTCTCTCTCCCTCTCACCCGGCCGCAGGTCTCTCTCCCTCTCACCCGGCCGCTGGTCTCTCTCCCTCTCACCCGGCCGCTGGTCTCTCCCCCTCACCCGGCCGCAGGTCTCTCCCCCTCACCCGGCCGCAGGTCTCTCCCCCTCACCCGGCCGCTGGTCTCTCTCCCTCTCACCCGGCCGCAGGTCTCTCCCCCTCACCCGGCCGCAGGTCTCTCCCCCTCACCCCGGCCGCAGGTCTCTCCCCCCTCACCCGGCCGCAGGTCTCTCCCCCCTCACCCGGCCGCTGGTCTCTCCCCCTCACCCGGCCGCTGGTCTCTCCCCCTCACCCGGCCGCTGGTCTCTCTCCCTCTCACCCGGCCGCTGGTCTCTCTCCCTCACCCGGCCGCTGGTCTCTCCCCCTCACCCAGCCGCTGGTCTCTCCCCCTCACCCAGCCGCTGGTCTCTCCCCCCTCACCCAGCCGCTGGTCTCTCCCCCCTCACCCAGCCGCTGGTCTCTCTCCCTCACCCAGCCGCTGGTCTCTCTCCCTCACCCAGCCGCTGGTCTCTCCCCCTCACCCAGCCGCTGGTCTCTCCCCCCTCACCCAGCCGCTGGTCTCTCCCCCTCACCCAGCCGCTGGTCTCTCCCCCTCACCCAGCCGCTGGTCTTTCTCTTGTTTTGCCACATCCATGTGTTGAGTGCTGAAACCCGTCCGCATCACCTGTTCTACTGCACCTTCTCCCAGGTGACATGTCAAACGTGGTACCAGCCACAGTCACTGCATCTTCCCATACAAACATCTCCCAGAGCCCTGGATCTGTATTCCGGATGGGCCAGCGTTCACACACACGCCAGCGTTCACACACACGCCAGCGCTCACACACACGCCAGCGCTCACATACACGCCAGCGCTCACACACACGCCGACAGTCTTTTCGTCACTGAATCACTCAACATCTTTGGTCATTGGAATAACAACATCTCACCATCAACCATCAAACCTGTGTGTGTGTGTGTGTGTGTGTGTGTGTGTGTGTGTGTGTGTGTGTGTTTGCACAAGTATGTTACTGAACTTTGTACTACTCCAAACCCTGACCAATCAGATGAGGAGACAGCCACTCACCTGCCACAGAATTGGGGCGGGGCATGAGGTAGAGCGGGATGGAGTGGGCGGAGTTTGAGGCGGAGTGTTCCAGGCTTCTCTCTGGGATCTTGTTGAGACTGTACGTGGAGGCCGCCATGTTCTCGTCCACGCGGTACAAGAAGCAGTCCGCCGCCTTGGGAGGGGGCCACAACTTGAGGCCCCCACGACACCCATCCACCTGCTTGCCACCCCCGGTCAGCACTCTCAGAGTAACTGGTCAGTGTGGCTGGCGGGGACACAGAACATAGAACACAGCAGTAACACAAGATGTGTTCAGCAGTACCACATGGCCACAGCCAGTGGTGTAAATGGGATGATGTCTGACCGTACTAGTCAACAGTATTGACCAGAGGGTTTCCTTTAAGGACCTCGGTTCCAACCAATCAGGATGTCTGTAATCAAATATGCTGATCGCGGGACCTCAAGGTCTCATCTTACTTTACTTTACATCTTACTTTACTTTACATATTACCTTACTTTACATCTTACTTTACTTTACATATTACCTTACTTTACATCTTACTTTACATATTACCTTACTTTACATCTTACTTTACATATTACCTTACTTTACATCTTACCTTACTTTACATCTTACTTTACTTTACATCTTACTTTACTTTACATCTTACTTTACTTTACATCTTACTTTACTTTGCCGGCAGGTGTGATGGCGGTGTGGTTAGTCACAGAATCCCTTCTATAATCACCTATGATCCCGCTGTCTCTGCTCTCCAGGGTGGAGGTGGGGCTGGTGATGCAGCCGTAGGCGCCCACACTACCCGGGCCACCAGGGGGCAGCGTGGAGCAGGGGCTGCCAGCAGGGGGTGATGCTGAGCTGCTGGCCAGGCTGGAGCAGGGACTGATCCTCTGAGTGACGGATACCACCTGTACGGGGGTGGGGGGGTTGACAACGGGTTGGGTTAGTTGCTAGGTGCGGTCTGTTTAATGCTCTTATAAGCAAGTTCACACTACGAGGGGTGTGAACTTTTGTTCATGGATAAAATGTTACGGTGCATTTGTGAACAGATCCTGTGAAGGTAATTGGTGTTACTGTGCCTCCCGAGGCTCTTGTGTGTGTGTGTGTGTGTGTGTGTATGTGCATGTTTCTTTCTGTTCTTCTCTGAGACAGTCTTGTTTAGTCCGACCTGCTACCTACACCATATCTCCACCATACCTCCACGTTTCTGAACACCACATATGATTTAACTTCCCCATACAGTCCCTCAAATTGACCACAGTACATTATAATACTGAGGCATATGGTATGATTTAAACAGCAACAGCATTCTCACACACGCACGCACGCCCGCCCCCGCACGCACGCACGCACGCACGCACGCACGCACGCACGCACGCACACACGCCACACACACACACACGCACACACACACACACACACACACACACACACACACACACACAGTGAAGGGACCCAGTGCTGACGAGCTCTAAGTGATTCACTCTCCCGTCTTTATGCTGAGATCTGCACAGTTGGGCAAAATGGTCTTTGGCCTTTATGGATTTTTCCAGTGCAATTGAACGTTACGTAACTGGAGACACTGTAATTCACTTAATGAAATCCCAGTTGAAAGGAGAGCAAATGCAACAGCACTGAGACGTTAGTGAGCTGCAGTCTCGTCTCCAACATCTCAGCGAGAAATCGAGACGGCAAGAGAGACGGTGGGAGAGACTGAGGGAGGGATAGCGGGTGAAACGTGACGGGGTGGTGAGAGAAGGAAGAGAGAAGAAGGGAAGAAAGAAAAAAGAAAGAACGTGTACAGAGAGGGAGGGAGAAAAGGAGAGGGAATGAAGGTCAGAGGGTTTGTGCGGGGTTCTCGGCTGACAGGACCACAGGACTGCAGTTCTGGATTAATGATGATGTAATGGATCGAGCCGTGTTGGGAGGCGTGTCCAGAAGCCCCTCCTCCATGCCGTCTGGCTACGCCCCCAGCCCCTGAGCGAGCGAACTGACACAGCATGCTGCGTGGAGGACACGCCCACACAGACGCTGAGCGAAGGACACGCCCCCAACACAGACGCTGAGCTGACTGCTTCTCATCTCCGCCACCAGCCTTGCACCGCCCACTTCATCGACAGAAGGCGTAACCAACATTATATCTCAACAACTTCCAGAAATTGGACTCACATTGGTGACCCCATCTCCCTCTCCTGTGCCATCTAAACGCCATCAGCAGAATACTAATGTTGGTGCGGAACAGATCGGCCACCAGACTCCCAGTATACGGAAGGAGATACAGTAGAAGCTGGGATGTTTGGTACTCGCCGAGCTGGAGGAACCCAGTTACACCTGCATCCCAGTTCAGATCCCAGAACCAGCCAGTGGTCCATGCTGTGTTTGGATCGGCTTCTCCCTCTGGGCCAGCTTTCTCCACACGGACGGCGTGTGCTTCAGGGAAGACAGGGCTGGTGCACAACCATCCCCCATCTCAGCTGTCCGGCCGCAGTAGCCTGGCAGAGCAGAGATGCTGCCTAACGCAGCCTGTGGTTGGGGGGGAGGGGCCTCAGCAGTAGCAACCAGGCCTAGGGAAGCCCCGCCCCTCTGAGGCAGAGCAACCGTCAGCCCAGCCAATCAGAGGCTGTATATTACAGCTCTCAGTTTGCTCAAGCAGATGTACGTCCTCTCCCGCAATTCCTCCGTCAGGATCACGGCGGAAACGGGCATGACCTCGTGAAGGCATCCCAGCAGGAACGAACACCCTGGCCGCAGACCCACGAGGCATTTCTGAGGGTACGAGTACGCAGAACACACACCGGTGGAGCGGGCCGTCCGTAACCCGCGCCAGGGCCCTCGGCTTGCTCTCCGCAACACGGTCGCAGTCGCTGCCAAATCAGAGGCCGTGTTTCACAACACCCACTCCACTGCTTGGCGCCCGTATGCCATCTACAGCACGGACACCGTGAAGAACACGGCATTAAGAACGCAGACATATGCTTTAGGTTGGAGCCAACACGCAGCACAGTGATCCATAAGGAGGCACATGTGTGTAATGCAGACGTGTGTGCGTGAGAATACGACCTGCCCTCTCCTGTTCTCAGGGGACAGGAGGGAGAAGACAGGTGTGTACGGGACATGTACGTAACCTCCACCACAGATATCTAGTTCATATTGACCTCTTGGACATGTGCAGTTACCCTACACTGCCATCGCACCATGTGATCTCTGTCATGTGATCTCCGTCCTGCCCCAGTCAGTGAGCTCCCGACAAGATCACCACTTAAGATGAAGCTATATGTGTTTTTTCTTCAGAAATCCAGAGGGCATACCATGTATTTTTGGTCACTGAGGTTACAATTAGGGTTAACTATTCTTAGTGCCTATAGGTAGGTATATGGTATAAAGGTATAAACACAGTGTGTGTGTGTGTGTGTGTGTGTGTGTGTGTGTGTGTGTGTGTGTGTGTGTGTGTGTGTTCGTGGTTGTGTGTGTGTATGTGTGTGTGTGTGTGTATGTGTGTGTTCCGTGGTTGTGTGTGTGTGTGTGTGTGTGTGTGTGTGTGTGTGTGTGTGTGTATGTGTGTGTGTGTGTGTATGTGTGTGTGTGTGTGTGTGGTGTGTGTGTATGTGTGTGTGTGTGTGTGTGTGTGTGTGTGTGTATGTGTGTGTGTGTGTGTGTGTGTGTGTGTGTGTATGTGTGTGTGTGTATGTGTGTGTGTGTATGTGTGTGTCTGTGTGTGTGTGTGTGTGTGCAGCCCTCACCTGGCTCTCGTCGTGCTCCTGCATGTACGGGGTTCCAGCTGGGTCTTCTGCCACTCCGGTCTCCCAGCAGGAAGCCCAACCGTGTCATCAGGGTGTGGGCCGCCTCGTCCACCGTTGGGGGGGGGCCCAGTTCCTGAGCACCCTCCCCTACACACACAGGTGTGCACACACAAGCACAGAAAAGGGGAGGGAGGGAGGGAGAGAGAGAGAGAGAGAGAGAGAGAGAGAGAGAGAGAGAGAGAGAGAGATATTTTTATTTATATTTATACTTCAACCACAACATATGAGCTAGACGCCATATTGCAGCCAGGGCAGACCTGGCAGAATGAACAGGCGAGCGGCAGACATGAGTAAATGATCACAGAGCCACAGGGATGTGTGTGACGGACTACTGAAACACCTGGGTTCACGCAAACACCCAGCACAGCATCCAAGACCCATGCTCTTCTGTGTGCTTTGGTCTTCTGACATGTAAAATACTGCAGTGTATGTTATCAATCAACAAAAGTACACATTTATTTAAAAGCAGAAATCCATGTAGGCTCAAGGGAACTGAAGAGGTTGGTGCCTTCTTTATGTTTTGACGTTCATGTGGAGTATCTGAATTATGAGACATATTTTCTTTACCAGAGCGCCACCACAGAAATAAGTAGGACAACGGTCATCACGCAAGGCACATTAATCATGACCAGCTCCAAGCGGCCTGCGCTCCCAGACAGAGCTGGATTTAGTACAGCTTCCTCACTGGACTCAGAGCAGTTTGCTTCCTGAGATTCAGAACACTTTGCCTGTTGGGTTTGGAATAGATTCAGTGCCAGATTCAGAATAGTTTCTTTACTATATTCGGAACAGTTTCCTCCGTTGAATCTGAAATGGTTTTCCTGCTTGATTCAGAAGTTTCCTTGCTGGATTCAGAAGGTTTTCCCTGTTGGGTCAGCAGGAGCTTTACAGACTCGCTGTGCTCACTAGTCTGTGCCCGATAGTCTGTGCCCGATAGTCTGTGCTAGCTAGTCTGTGCTAGCTAGTCTGTGCCCGCTAGTCTGTGCTAGCTAGTCTGTGCTAGCTAGTCTGTGCCCGCTAGTCTGTGCTAGCTAGTCTGTGCCCGCTAGTCTGTGCCCGCTAGTCTGCGCCATAGTCCCTCCCCTGCTTGTCCTTCCACAGGCTGGGCCGTGTCTGAGATTAAAGGGGACTTGTACAATACAGAAACAGAGCCAACCACACAGTTTAGTCCACGACTAACACAGGCCTCATTACAGGCTGGGCGTCACCCCTGAACGGCCTCACCCTGCCACAGCCACCAACTTCAAAACACACCCCCCCCAGTGTCTCACCACAGTCCTAGAAAAAGAGGAGTGTGTGAGTGTGTGTTTGGAGTTACACACGCGAGCACACGCACTGACACACATGCACCCTGAGAAAAGATCCTAGATTAAGCACGAGGCAAACTTCCGGAAGTGAGATCTCCTATGGAGGTAGCAGTTACCTACGGAGAGAAGAGCTTTCTGTGGATTAGCCCCCCCCACGCTGAACACCACAGGTACGTGAAGCAGAGCAGAATAGTCTCACTTAACAATAATACTGCAGGAGAGGAGAGGAGAGAAGGAGAGAGGTGTGGAGGAGAGGACCTCTCTTCTGAGATCTGCTGTCTTTCTCTTCAGGAGTCAGGAGTTCCTCACACAGTTCAGTACCTGTGCCAGATGGAGGCCACAGTAGTGAACGATTACAGCGCTAACAAGGTTTCTCTACAAGAGCAAACCAAACAAAGGCAAAAAACAAAACAAAAAAAATGAAAACGTTCACTCCAACACATCTCACTCTGCCCACCCAAACTTGTGAATATGTACACACTTCACATTTGTTTGGTAGAGTGTAAACTAGGGAGTCATGTGTTTGGTAGAGCGTAAACTAGGGAGTCGTGTGTTTGGTAGAGCTGTAAACTAGGGAGTCGTGTGTTTGGTAGAGTGTAAACTAGGGAGTCGTGTGTTTGGTAGAGTGTAAACTAGGGAGTCGTGTGTTTGGTAGAGTGTAAACTAGGGAGTCGTGTGTTTGGTAGAGTGTAAACTAGGGAGTCGTGTGTTTTGGTAGAGTGTAAAACTAGGGAGTCATGTGTTTGGTAGAGTGTAAACTAGGGTGTCCATGTGT